>NW_028258339.1:2294000-2446934 GCF_053883595.1 Heterocephalus glaber | reverse complement strand
GAAAAAATAAAGGATATTAGTAAAAATATGTAGGTAAATAAAAATATAGTATATATACATAGTATTTCTCTTAACTGATTTAAAAGTTAGCTGCATGAAATACATATAAAATTATGTCAAGGTTCTAATATATAAAGATGTAATAAAAATGACAGCAATAGTCGGGAAGGGAGCTATGTTGAAGCAAAATCTATTTACTAGAATTAAATTGGCATTAATTTCAAGAGGAGTGTTTTAAGTTAAGATGCATATCACAATCAGCAGCGGAAAAACAATGAGGAAAACCTCTACAAGCATAATTATAAAAATAACAAAGTACTAAATTGAAAAACTACAAAAAAACCTATTTTATGCAAAAGAAGGTAGTAATGGAGGAACAAAACAGACAAGAGACATTAAAAACAAACAACAAAATGGCAGATGTAAATGTACTGATATCACTAATTGCATTAAGCTAATGAAATCCAATGTCAGATGTAGGCTTCTGTGGTACTTGGAATTCTAAGATAACTCTCAATATTGATGTCCCTGTTATACACCCCTTGTATAATCTCTTCTCCCTGAGTGCAGGCAGAACCTGTGAACATGATGGGCTAGCACTCTCTACGTGGCAAAGCTGAAGTCATTTTTCACAATAAAAGTCCCTAATCAGTTGATTGAGTTAACAAAAAGTAGATTACCCTGAGTGAGTCTAGATTAATCAGCGGAGTCCTTAAAAAAAGAATCTGTTGGCCTTAAGGAAGTAAGCTATCCTGTTGTCAAGAGGCTTGCTGAGGCTGATTATAAGAGCTGAGAGTAGTCCCTGGCAGGCAATTAGTGAAAAACAGGAGCACTATTAGCTCTACAATTGAAAAGAGGTAAATTCTGCCAACAACTGGTGAGCTTGGAAGATCTCAATTCTCAGATAAGATTACAGCTCCAATCAATGGTTTAATTTCAGCCTAGTGAGACCTTGAGCAAAGACCTAGGTCAATGAATTGAATGTTTGTGTTATCCCCAAATTGATATGTTGAAACTGTAATCCCAATGTGATGACATCAGAAAATAGGTTATTTGGGAGGTGATTATGTCATGAAGAGGAACCCCTCTTTCAGCCATGTGAGAATATGAGAAGTTGATAGTCTGCATATTAGTAACTTTCTATCACTGTGGCAAAATACCTTAGAGTATCAAAAAGTTGATTAACAGGGAAGATTTATTTTTGACTCACTCAATATCCATTCCAACTTCCTTATTGTGTGCCTTCTTATTTAAAGGCTGGAAAGCTCAAACCTCTATATCATATTTTTTTTTTAGCTGGGGTTCTGGATATGATTTAAGTTCTAATCACTCCTAGTTCAACACTTGAATTTGGATGTGAGTTAAGTGGTAGGGAGGTAGGACTCAAGGCCAAACATTTACTGGTACAGATCATGACACAGATGCTGCAATCTGGAATCAAGCTGCTATGCTGGTGGTTCCCTAGTTTGATAGGCAGCATTTTAATCCTAGCAGTAGTATCCCTGCCTGAGTGATGCAGTTCTAGGGTGTAGATTTGGCAGAATTCCTAGAAGCTCTACCCAGAACCCTTTGGGTTATTCCCACCAATGTTTCTATAAGCCATTTAAATAGCATAAATCCCTTTCTGCTGAAATTAGCTAGAGAAGATTTTGTTCTTTGAAAATAAACTCTGATCATACAGAAGTCTTCAAGCTTTTGGCACCATAGTCAGTGCTGTGAGAGTCAGACTCTGCAGCAAAAATAAACTAAAATTTAAAAGCAACATAAGGTGTGCCTAATTCTAGACATTCACAGTTATCTCTACTCACACCACTCACCACTTAAAACCAAGATTCTTAAATAAATGTCCTGTCTTGGCAAGTCTTCAGCAGATCTGGTACTCTACGAACAGCCTCTGTGTGGTTCTATTTCACTAATTTTATCTGCAAGAGTCACAAAAAGCAAGAGGACACATGGACCAGGTGGCCTGCCAATATTGTGTCTGGTAATGTGATGTCCCAGATGCCTAGGGCACTAGTGAATCACAGACATCATGAAAATCAAAAGCAATTTTATGTTACATATAAAAACATGGAGGGCTGGCGATTTAGCTCAGTGGTTCCAGCACCTGCCTCACAAGTGCAAGGTCCTGAGTTCGATCTCCAGTACCAAAAACAAAAACATGGAAAAATCAGAAATTGGTTAGATTTTGTCCATTTTTTTTTGTGGCTCAGTATCATTTTATTTTGAATTACATATAGAGTAGAAAATAGAGGATATAATTTTTGTAAAAGATATGTAATTTGAAAAATACACAAGAATGCAGAAGACAGAAATGGATAGCTAAAGTCATTATAAAGTAAACACCATGTGACTACTACTCAGGCAAGAATGGAAATTGCCTTTAGGATTCCAGGAGGACTGCCTAGAATGGCTGCTGTCTTGGTTTGCCTTAGACCAATCGACTTTTAGCATGAAAAGTCTCAAATGCTGGTAGACCCCTCCCTAGGACATGAAAAGTCTCAGTTTTCTGTTATGAGTATAGAATATTGAGAAAAAAATAACAAAACCCACATGATGACCTCCAAATAGGGGGTGAAAACAGCAAGTTTTTAGTGTTAAGTGAATGTGGTTTAAATTATCTGCCTTCTGCAGTTGCTTTGACTGGTTTTCCCCTAACTGCTGATAGTGACAAGCATAATTTCTGGTTCACAATAATGGATCATCCATCATTGCATCACTCTGAAAATGTGAGCATTAACAGTCCATCTTTGACTGCCTGCAGATTGCCTGTTATGATTTGTATTGAGATAGTATTAATTTAACCTCAAACATCCTGAATATCACTATCATGTGTGTTATTTTGCTAGAGCTGTCTTAGAATACCACATACTGGGTAGCTTAAATGACAAAAATTTCTTTTCTCACAGCTCTGGAGGCTGGAAATCTAGGCTCAAGGAGTCTGCAGGTTTGTTTTCTTCTCATATCTCTCTCTTTGGCTTGGAGAAAACTGCTTCCTTCCTGTGTTTTCACATCTCTCCTCTGTGGTCATACATCCATGGTGTCTCTTTGTGTGTCCAAATTTCCTGTTCTTAGAAGGACTCTGGATAGAATCTGGGCCTGGTGGCAAATACCTGTAATCCCAGCACTCAGGAGGCTGAGGTAGGAGGACTACTGTGAGTTCAAGGTCAGCCTGGGCTATATAGTTAGTTAGTTGAAGGCCAATTTGAGCTGCACAGAGAGACACTGTCTCAAAACAAACAAACAAACAAACAAAAACACTGGACAGATTGGATTAGGATCCACCTGAATGGCTTTATTTTAGCTTGATCACCTCTTTACAAGTCCTATCTTCAAATACATTCACATTCTTAGGTATTGGGGGTTAGAACTTTAATATATGAATTTGGAGGGGGACACGATTTAGCCAGTAACACTATGTTTTTTATTGTTGTTGTTTTGATACTGGGGATCGAACTCGGGACCTTGCATTTGCAAGGCAGGCGGCAGCACTACTGAGCTAAATCCCTGGCCTTCTAACACTATAGTTTTAGGAATACAGGTAATGAAAATCAGTACTGTTATATACCATTGCCAAATCACTGAAGAAGGGTAAATTACTGTTATCTTAATGACAGATGAAGAATACACACAACTGGATCAAGGAGATAAATAACCCAAAAAGAACATACTATACACGTTGTTATAGTTTGTGCTTAGATGTCCTCCCAAAGCTTCATGTGGATGAGGTGAAGTTTTCTTTTTCAGAGGTAGTTGAATCTGGAATGTGTGATGCTGGGATTAAGGGCATATGATTACTAAACCACTGCCCTAATCCCAATAGCCTGGATGAGATAAAAGGGGCAGAAAGACACTGTTAAGGTCCCTTGTTGCTTTTGCTGCCTTCCACCTCTGCCATGTGCCACTCTGCCTTGGAGCCAGCCAATTACGGTCTGAAATCTCTACGAACTGAGCTAAATAAACCTCTTACCCTCTATCTTTGGGTGTCGAGTATTTTGTCTCATTAATGAGAGAAAAGTAACTAAGACAAAAAATATAGAGAAAAGAACTGGGGATTGGGCATGGTGGAGAGAATGTAAAAAGACTTATGGAGTGCTATGTCTTATATTGAGATGTTCCCCTAATGCCTCATGCACTCATAGGTGAGGTTTTTTTGGAGCTGGCTGGAACTAGAGTGTGTGACATTGAGATTAAGGATATGTGGTATTAAATTAAATCAGTCCACTGATTGGAATTAGCATAATTTGGGGTGTGGCTGAATCATTTACTGAAGACAGAAACACCACCTGGGTGTGGGTGGCACCACCCAAAAGACTTGTAGCCTGGAGGGAATAAAGATAATAGAAGAGAAAAGTATGAACATAAATAAAAATTTGTTTAACAAAACAAACTATTAGAAGTCAGATCTGGCAGTATGTAGTAAGTGGTTTTATTATAGGGATGGCAATGTTGGTTCAGCACTGGAAGATGCACCCCCCAAAGTCATCATTTTAACAGAGGAAAGGAAAAAGCCATATGATCCTGTCACTGGTTGGAGAAAAAGTATTGGACTAAATTCTACAGCTGTTCATGGTAAGAGCTATCAGGAGACTAGAAGTAGAACAGGACCTTCTCAACAGATCAAAGACATTTATTACATACTTCTAGCAAAAACACCTTATATGAATGGAGAATATACAATGCTTTCTCCCTAAGGTGGGGAACAAGGGCAGATATGCCTACTCTTCATCTGTCAATTAAACTTTGAAACATAGCCCCAAACCAAAATAGTCTGGCAATAAAATGACACAATTAGGATAGGATTGGTAAAGTAGAAGTAAAATCTTTATATGTAGATGAAATGATCATCTACAGAGAAAATACTAGAGCTTGTATTTGAATTTAGCAGGGTTAGAAAACACAAGGTATATATAAAAATTCAGGTCTATGTATACTTGCTATAAATGAAGAATTGGATATTGAAATTTAAAAGTTATATAGGAGTAGAAAGGACCTGGAAAGTAAAAAGAAAAAAAAGTAACAGTGTTGGAAGACATTTATTACCTAATTTTAAGACTTCTTCTAACGCTACACTAATCAAGGCAATGTTGGTATAAGGAAAGACATATAGATCAATGGACTAAAACAGAGAATCTAGAAATAGAACCACACATACATGGTCCACTGAGTTTTGAAAGATTATTTAACATTAACATTTTATAGAACATAAACTCAACTCAAGAGCAGAGAAAAAGATAGTGTTTTCAACAAATGGTACTGGAACACCTGGTATCCGTATGTAAAAGATTAACCTCAACCCTTTATTTCCATACATAAAATAACTTGAAAGGATCTATGAACCTAAATATGAAAGACTAAAATTATAAAACTTTAAGAAGTAATTATAAGGGGAAATGTTCATGAATTTAGAGTAGGTAAGAATTTTCTAGGATACAAAAAACATGATGTATAAAAGAAAAAAAATTGATAAATGAAATTCCATCAAAATTTAGAACTTTAAAAGACATCATTATGAAAATGAAAAGTAGTCCTTAACCAGAACATATTTATAATACATATAACCTATGACCAGAATATATAAAGAACTCTCACAGCTCATTAATAGACAACCCAATTAAAAAGTAGACACAAGAAGATGATATATAGCCAGTACAGCACAAGGAAAGGTGTGCAACACTAGAGTCAGAAAAATGCTAATCAGTACAATAACAAGATCATAGTATACACTCATTAGGGAGATGAAGTTAAAAGTTCTACAAGAACAAATGTCAGCTTAGGTGTGAACCAGTTAGAATTTTCTAATAGTGCTAATGTGAATGTAAGATGATAAAACCATTTTGGAAAACAATGTAGAAATTTCTTGTATTACTGTTAAGAACCAACAGTTCTGTTGTTAAGTTTTTACTTAAGAGAAATGAAAACACGTGTTCACAAAAGATTTGTACATACAGGTTGACTGTCCCTTATCTGAAATTCTAGGGACCAGGAGTGTTTCAGATTTTGGTTTGAAATCCACTTGATCTGCAAAGAGGATAGCTACTCCTGCTTTATTTTGGGTTCCTGTAGTGTGGAGTATTGTTTTCCACCCTTTAACTTTCAGTCTAAGAGTTTCTTTTTAAATTAAGTGTGTTTCTTGTATGCAGCATATTGTTGGATCTTGCTTCTTGACCCATTCTGCCAGTCTATTTCTTTTGATTGGTGGATTCCATTTGTTTCCTATGTTGGGATTCCATCTTGTTCCTCAGCTCCTCTTTTATTTTTAAAATCTGTGTCTGCTCTAGATTTATTAATCATGTCTTGCACTATGGGCACAATCTCTGCTGTTATCTGAGAGATTATTTCTGATTTCATTTTTTCCAGATCCTCTTTTGTTGCCAGTTCAGAGAGTCCCGGTGGTTGAGTATCAGGTTGTTCCATCTCGTTTCCCTTTGGTGATCTGGAAGTCTGGTTTTGAGACTTGTTTATGTCTTTTCATTTCAACAGATGCAGCCTGCTGTGCAACTTTTTGCTCACCCAGTGATATTCAATTCTCAGCAAGCCACAGAGCTGTCTTTTCTCTGCTGCTCACCAGTACACTAATTCCTGGGTTCAGAAAAGTGGCCTTCTGGATCCCTCAGCTGACCTGTTGTCTGGGTGGGCTTCTGGCTGGAGCCTGTGCACACTTTGGATGTTATCTAAGTGTGCCACTGGCTAGGGCTCCTATGTAGCTGATGTCTGGGAGGGTCTTTGGCTGGGGACTGTGCACCCCAGTTCCTGTTGTGTGAGCAAGCTTCTGGCTAGGGTCTTGCTCACTTATTGATGGTATTGGGGCAAACCTCTGCTTTTGCTTGTGCACCTGTGCAGCTCTTATCCAGGTGTGCCCCAGCCTCTGGGGTTGGGGTGGAGCCCTGGATGGGATCTGCTTGCAGCCACACTGGTCTGGTCCACACTGCTGCTCCCCCAACTAAGTTGGTCTGGTGTGCCTTTATTGCAGAGATTTTCTTCACTTTCCCAGTGGGCTTTAATTTTCATCAAGGGGCTCTAGAGAGGCCCTCTTTCTGTTGTTCTCTTCTACTCTATCTTCTCAAGCTCAGAACAATGTCCTTTATAACCCCTGCAACTCTGCAGTGTGGATCCAGGTAATTGCTCAGCACAGCCAGGGGGGGAATTTTGTGCTGGCACCTGCGTGGCTCACCTCCTCATTGCTCTGGGGTGGTGGTAAGGTGGCCCGAGAGGCTCACCTCCTTGGTGCTCTGGTGAGTGCCTTTATGACCCTATAAAAACTAGAAGCATAGCGGCACAGTTTGTAATAGCTAAAGCCTGGAAGCAGCCCAAGTGCACATCAACTGGAAATTGGATAAAGAAAATCTGGTTTTTTAAATAAAATGGAGTACTACTCAGCATAAAGAACAAAAAACTAGAGTCATTTATAGCTAAATGGATGCATATCGAGGCCATACTCTTAAGTGAAATAAATAGGACACACATGTGTAAATACCGAATAGTTTCACTAGTGAGAAACTGATAGTGTAAACAAGGGTTAAAATGATTAAAATGAATAATTGATAATTTGAAATAGGAAAAAATGTCCAAAGATGAAGGAGTGAAGGGAGGGGAAGGGGAAAGTAAAAGAGGGAAAGGAAAAACTATGAGAAAAGAAAAAAAATGGAAATGAAATCTATGTAAATAGGGAAAGGTGGAGGGGGTGAAGGGTGGACAGGTAATGGGGGAAAAAAATAAGAACCAAGATATATCATGTACAGGTACAAACACCCAATGATAAATGTAAACGAATTGTATACCTAAAATGTACCAATAAAAGAACTAAAAAAAATAAAATGAAAATAAAAACTAGAAACAAAGGTCATGACTCTTATGATTCCCCACGGAGAATAATGGTACCTCTACAGTTGCCCATCCAAGTACTAACCAGGCCCGACCCTGCTTAGCTTCCAAGATCAGAGGAGATCAAGCACATTCAGGGCGGTACAGCTGTAGACTCCACAGTCACATAGGCCACAACAGGGACCTGAGCTTCCCTTCAGAGTACCTGGGGTGTGGGCTGAAGACAATCCACCTGGATTAGCCTGGAACATACTTCTGGTAATTGTAGAACTAAAGCCACAGACAGAGCCAATTTGCCAAAAAATATATTTCATTCCTTGCAAAGCACAGATTGGGATTCAGAAGCACCTGGAGAGGCTCTGACCTTGCCAGTCACTTTGGAACACACCTCTCCTGCCAGTCCAGAAGCTGGGCACAGATGATTATCAGCTGGTTTGGGTCTGTGAGCAGTAAACCAGGCCAACATCTCCCTACACCTGATTGTCCCAAACCTATACACTCTCTTGGGTCTCATCCCCACTAAAGCTGCCTTCTTTACATGTCTAGACCTCAAAAATGCCTTCTTCTGCATCCACCTGGCCCCAAAGAGACAGCCTGGATTTTGCATGTGAAAATGCAGAAAATGGTGACAAAGACCAGCTGACTTGAACAAGTTGCTCCAAGGGTTCAAAAATTCCCCAACCATCTTCAGCACAGCACTAGCAACTGATCTGAAGGCCCTCCCTGTCAATCAGCATGATTGTGTATTATTCCAGTATGTTGATGACCTGCTGTTGGCCAGCCAGACATGGAAAGACTGCATGGAGGGGACGTGATTGCTCCTCACTCTCCTGTTGGAGGCTGGCTATAAAGTCTCTAGGAAAAAGGCCCAAATTTGCCAGGAGAGGGTTAAATACCTGTTTCCATTTGTCACCAACTTGGGTCTGAGAGGAAAGACATCAAAAAGCAGACACCATGGGCACTCAGGGAAACTATAAAGCAGACTGAGAAGCAAAGCTTGCTGCCTCCAGGGGAACAACAGAATCAATGGTTGTGGTTGCTGTGCTGTTCCCTAGTCCATTGGTAGAATGGGACCCTAATTACTGACAACAGGAGAGTACTTGGTTTAAGACTGCGGATAGAAGCTACCTCCCAGGGGGATGGTGGAAATTTGGAGATGGCTGAGTTGGAATCCCCAAGGCCCTGGCTCCAGCTTTTGTCAAAAGGTTTCATCAGGGCCTGGGATGTAGCTCAGTGGTGCTATGCCTGCCTTTCAAATGCAAGGTCCTGAGATTGAGATTGATCTCCAGCACCAAAAAAAAAAGTTTCATCAGGACACCCTTATGGGCTGGACAGCCCTCCATACCACCATAGGTCAGCATTTCTACATCCCATGGCTCTCCAGCATAGCCTGAGTGGTGTGTGAGCAATGTGAAGCATGTGCCTGGAATAACCTGCACCAAGGACCCAAGGCTGCTCGTGGAGTACAGCATGTCAGAGGAGCCCCATTTGAAGATGTGGTTGTGAACGTCACTCAGTCTGTGGCTACAAGTATTGTTAGTCTTTGTGTGCACCTTCTCAGGCTGGGTAGAGGCATTTCCCACTCTCACAGAAAAGGGACATGAAGTAGCCTGAGTTCTAACAGAAATCATTCCTCAATTTTGGATCCTTATCACTATGGGATCAGATAATGGGCCAGTGTTCATGGCTGAGGTGCAGCCAGTGGCCAAAGGACTAAAGATTACTTGGAAATTACATATGGCATACTGTCCCCAGAGCTCAGGAAAGGTGAAATGAATGAGCCCGACTCTAAAGTTACAGCTGAGCAAATGGTGTCAGGAGACTCACCTACACCAGGCCAACTCTTGCCAATAGCCCTGTCTGGTCCCACTAAACAGATAAGGTTTCCCCCGATGAAATTCTCTATGGATGGCCCTCTTCTCTAATTAAGGGGATGAGGGGGGACTTGGAAGAGCTTGGAAATCTCACCCTGAGACAACAGATGCAGACATTAGGCTCAACCTTAGCCACTGTACACAAATGGGTTAAGGACCCATGAGTCTGACCACAGATGCTTACTCTTTTAAGCCAGTGTATGCTATGTAGGTAAAGGAATAGAATGTCCAGCCCCTAAAACCCCCCTGGAGGGGTCCATTCACTGTTATCCTATCCGCCTCCATTGCAGTAAAGATGGCTGAGATAGTCCCCTGGATTCAGCACAGTAGAATGAAGCCAGTGTCTCAAGACTGGAAGTATGCCCCAATCCATCAGGGCCATGTAAGCTGGCTATCCAGAAAAAGCTGGCCATGATCTCATAGATACCATCAGGAGACAGTAGCCCTGCTCTAGTCACTCCAGAGGCTGACTAGTCTATGCACAGCACAAACCTGAGGATATCAACAATTGGAGACACAAATAGACTACATCCCTTTCTGTGGCTGGTCCATTTGTTATGCACTGCCATCTCTTGTTAACTGTATTTGCATCCCTATCCCTGATTTTCACCATAGCCTTTGCCAAGACCACCCCAGCTGACTGGAAATGTAGCAAAAGGTGCCTGCTAGCCCTCACCTTTCTCTTGTGGGTAGAGCATTTTGCTGGTACTGGCTGTTTTTACTAGAGGCCCCACTGGTAGACCTGAGCTCCCCATCATGTGACCTATGTATTTGCATAATCAGCTCAGGCCAGGGAGCTACTTGGCCTTTACCACACCCACTTCTCATGCAAAAGGAAGGTTAAGGGAACCTGCACACATAATAAGACAACATATTCTATCGGCCAACAGGGGAGTCAATATACTTGTTTTGACCCACAATACTCCCTTAGTGAGGAATGGATAGAAGTTTGATACTCCAAGGAAGTGGGGGGCCTGATCAATTGAACTGAGATTACTAGACAACCAGACAGTGTCAATACTCTTTGATGTATGTGGAGTCGTAAGCAATGCTTGGTCAACTTACAGTGAGCCATGAGTGAGTCTACAATAGGAATAGAAATATACATCTAATGATAAGTATGTGTGTGAGGAGTCTGTGGTTCTATCCAGATGTGCTGCTGAAGACTGGTTTTATTGCCCCTGCTGGAGTTGTCTCATGGGCCACCTAGAAGGACAAAGATGAAACAGCACTCCTCCAAAAGGGCTTGGCCAACCCTAACTGTAAATCAGAGACCTGCAACCCCATTAATTTTGCTATCCTTAACTTAGAAGATCCCAAATGGAAAAAGGGCCCCAAGGTTGGTATACTCATCCATGGGCAAGATGCAGACCCTGGAGCCCTACTGTATTTTAAAAGGATCACTAATGCTCATATAGCTTTGTCTTATCAGGTCTTTCATTCTTTTTATGGGGAAATAAATTAGCCCTCCTCTCATCTCCGGCACAACAAGAAACTTAGACTCTAAAGATCTCTTCTTGCTATATATGTAGGGGAAACAACATGGGAGATCAATGGCCATGGGAGGCTAGAGAATTAGATACCAGTGAACCTTATAATGGAACAGGACATCCTAGTCCTACGACTGCAGTTTAGCTCCTCAAAACCTCAATTATTGGGGAAAACTGCCTTGCCTAGTGGGAGGAAGGTTCAACATCTCTGTTGGACGCCTAATGTGCCTGGGCCCATAATTTTATAACTCAACTGCTTGATGGTGGGGGTCCCTAGATCACCTTGACCCAGGTCCACAAGCCTTGTCTAACTTCTATCTCTGAGAGTCTTGGGACAATGTTGACGCAGCCATCAAATGGTGAGCCCTAGGTGGGCTATACTGAATATGTGGAAGGACAGCCTATACAGTACTCCCCTGCTGGCTGGTCAGGGTCTTGTGTGTTGGGAACTATTCATCTATCTTTCTTCCTGCTCCCACTTTCCAGAAGGGAACAGTTGGGAGTCCAAGTTTAAGGGGACAGGGAGACCCAAAGAAAAAAATGTGCCCTACAGTCAGCAATTGGAAAGATGATGAATGGCATCCTGAGCATGCAATCCAATATTATGGCCCTGCCACCTGGGCAGAGGATGGGTTTTGGGGCTACTGCACTCTCATATACATGCTAAACCACATAAACTGCAAGCAATTATGGAAATTATAACCAGTGAAACTGTCAAATCTCTTAACTTACTAGCCGAGCAGCAAACAAAAATGTGCAATGCTATGTATTAAAAGTGCTTAGCCTTAGATTACTTAGATTAGTTACTTGGTTCGGAGCTTGCTTAATCCTGTCTTGCCTAGCTCCCCTGGTTATACAGTCTGTCTCCAGCTTCACTGAGGCAATGGTCAAAAAAAGAATGGCCACACAGTAAATGATGTTATGAAAGTATGAACCTTTAAATCAAGATGATGCCCTTTGACCCTAAAAAGGGAAGAAAGGGTCCAAGCATAAAAAGGGGGAATGTGGTAGGGCCCCTCCCAAAGGAATGTGGTGAAGACTTTCTCAGGATCGTCTGACATGACTCTGTAATATAAACTGTACCCAATCAGGCTGTAGTATGTTACTGTGCTACCATATAAGGGAGACAAAGAAACAAAAATTGTATAAAGGGTGAAACCCTGTTATACTCTGGGCTGTCATTGGATGTGAATCCACTGAATCAGTGCTGGCAAGAATAAAGCTGCTTCCTGGAAAAACGCTTGGTGCCTAATCTCTCTGTGTGAGAATCCTATAACACTCCTTTATCTTGGGATCTGACTTTCTTAATTAGGCAAATTCATGGACTTTCAGTGTTTCTTTTTTCTTTCTTTCTTTTTTTTTTTTTTTTTGTACCAGGGATCGAACTCGGGTCCTCGTGCTTGCAAGGCAGGCGACGGAACCACTGGGTTAAATCCCCGGCCCAAAATAAAGAGGGTTTTTTGTTTTTTTTTTTTGGTACTGGGGATCGAACTCGGATCCTTGCGCTTGCGAGGCAGGCAGCAGAACCGCTGAGCTAAATCCCCAGCCCCCAGTGTTCCTAAGGAATTATGAGTCCTCTCAGAGATAGGAGAAGTTAGACAAGGGTTGGGCCTGTTAGGGAAGGTGTCTAAATTTAACCAAAGAAATTCTGATATAGATCACCTTGGGTAACTTTGGCTGGTTCATGGAAGTTGTACCCTTCTTTTTTTAAAAAAATTTTTTTCCATTTGATACATTTTAGGTATATATTACAATTACATTCATCACTGGGGTCTTGTACCTTTACATGATGTATCTTGGTCCTTATTTTTTCCCCATTCCCCTGCCCTCCCTTCATCCCTTCCACCCTTCCCTATTTACAAAGACTTTGTTTCCATTTTTCCCTTTGCTCATATTTTTTCTTTTCCCTTCTTTCCTTTCCCCTACCCTTCCCACTTTCCCTACTCCTTTAGACCTTTTCTTCCTATTTCACAAAATCAATTATACATTTTGATCCTTATTTACACTTTTAGCTTTTCACACCATAGAAACTATTCAGTATTTACACATGTTGGTCCTATTTATTTCACGTAAGAGTATGGACTCAATGTGCATCCACTTAGCTATACATGTCTCTAGTCTTTATGGCTGAGTAGTACTCCATTTTATAAAAAAAACCCACATCTTCCTTATCCAGTCTCCAGTTGATGGGCAATTGGGCTGTTTCCAAGTTTCAGGTATTACAAACTGTGCCATTATAAACATGGGTGCACATATATTGCTGTGGTATGATTCTTTAAATTCTTTTGGGGAGATATCCAGCAGAGGGATAGCTGGGTCAAATGGGACTTCCAATCCTAGCTGTTTGAACTATCTCCATATTGATTTCCACATTGGTTGCACCAGTTTGCACTCCCATCAATAATGAAGAAGTGTTCCTTTCTCCCCACACCCCCTCCAGCACTTGTTATTGGTTGATTTCTTGATAGCAGCCAATCTTTCTGGAGTGAGGTGGAATCTCAGCGTTGTTTTAATCTGCATCTCTCGAATGACCAGTGATTCTGAGCATTTTTTCATACGTTTATTTGCTGTTTTTACTTCTTTGTCCGAGAAATGTCTGTTCATTTCAGATGCCCATTTTTTAACTGGGTCTTTATATTTGAGGGGTCTGATTTTTTTGAGTTCTTCATGTATTCTAGATAGTAGAACTTTGCCTGAGGAACAGCTGACAAAAATTTTTCCCACATTGTAGGTTGTCTGTTAGCTCTGTTGGTGGTTTCCCTTGCAGTGCAGAAGCTTTTTAATCAGATGAGATCCCAGTTGTTGATTCTTTGTGCTAGTTCCCACACTACTGAGGATTTGTTCATAAAGTTTTCTCCTATGCCAATGTCTTCAAGAGTTCTACCTAACTTATCTTCCACCAAGTTTAGTGTTTCTGTTTTAATATTTAGATCTTTAATCCACTTTGATTTTAGTTTAGTGCATGATGAAAGATAGGGGTCTAGTTTTAATCTTTGGTAAGTTGAAATCCAGTTTTTCCAACACCATTTATTAAAGAGGCTATCTTTCCTCCAGTGAAGATGGTTGGCTCCTTTGTCAAAGATGAGGTAGCTGAGTATGTCTGGAGTTGTTTCTGTATCTTCTAGTCTATTCCATGGATCCTTGGGTCTGCTTCTTTGCCAGTACCATGCTGTTTTTCACCACAGTGGCTTTTTTTTGGGGGGGGTTACCGGGGATTGAACTTGGGACCTTGCACCTGTAAGGCAGGTGTAGGATCCACTGAGCTAAACCCCCGGCCCCAACAGTGGCTTTTTAGTATAGTTTCAAGTTGGGGATTGTGATACTCCCTGCCATGTCTCTGTTGCCTAGAATTGCTTTTGCTATTCTAGGTCTCTTCTGGTTCCAAATGAATTTTTGGATTGTTTTCTCTAGCTCTGTGAAATATACTCTTGGGATTTCAATCAGGATTGCATTGAATCTGTGAAGTAGTTTTGGAAGTATGGCTATTTCCACTATATTGGTTCTTCCTACCCAGGAACAAGGGATATCTTTCCATTTTCTTATATCCTCTGCAATCTCTTTTTTCAGGGTGTTGTAGCTCTCAATGTAGAGGTCTTTTTCTTCCTTCATTAGATTGATTCCTAGATATTTCATTTTTTGGATGCTATTGTGAAAGGGATTGTTTCCATAATTTCTCTCTCAGTGAGTCTATTTGTGTACAAGGCTATTGATTTTTTGAATGTTTAACTTGTATCCAGCTACTCTACTGTATCTGTCAATTAAGTCTAGAAGTCTTTTGGTGAAGTTTTTGGGTCTTCAATGTGGAGTATCATATCATCAGCAAATAATGACAGTTTAACTTCTTCCTTTCCTATCTTTATTCCTTTTATTTCTTTCTCTTGTCTAATTGCTGTGGCTAATGTTTCCAGAACTATATTGAATAGGAGTGGTGATAGTGGATATCCTTGTCTTGTTCTTGATTTTAGTGTGAAAGTTTTCAGTTTTTGACCATTTAGTATGATGTTGGTTGTTGGTTTTTATAGCTAGCCTTTATCAAGTTGAGATAAAGACCCTCTATTCCAATTTCTGCAGGGTTTTTATGATGAATGTGTGTTAGAATTTTATCAAATGCTTTTTCTGCATCTAATGAAATGATCATACGGTTTTTATCCTTGACTCTGTTAATATAGTGTATTACATTTATTGATTTATGAATGTTGAACCATCCTTGCATCCCTGGGATAAATCCGACTTGGTTAGGGTGTATGATCTTCTTGATGACCCTCTGTATTCTGTTTGCCAGTATCTTACTGAGGATTTTTGCATCTATGTTCATTAGGGAGATTGGCCTGTAGTTCTCTTTTTGGGTTGAGTCTTTCCCTGGTTTTGGAATCAAAGTAACATTTGCTACCAGGAATGAATCCGGGAGTTTTGCTTCCTTTTCAATTTCACTGAAAAGTTTAAAGAGTAGTGCCAATCGTTCTTCTCTAAATATCTTGTAGAATTCAGCAGTGAAGCCATCAGGACCTGGGCTTTTTTTTTTGTTGGTAAATTTTTAATTATATTTTCAACTTCACTGTTTGTAATTGGGGTGTTTAGGATTTTTATATCTTCTTTGTTCAACTTTGGTAATTTGTATATATCTAGAAATCTGTCCATTTCTTTGTGTTTTCCATTTTATTAGAGTACAGGTTCTCGAAGTAGGTATTGATGGTCTTCTGTATTTCCATTGGATCTGTTGTGACTTCACCTTTTTCATTCCTAATTGTATGAATTTGAGCCTTTTCTTTCCTTTTTTTGATAAGGTTGGTTAAGGGTTTATCAATTTTATTTTTTCTTCAAAAAATCAACTCTTTGATTTTCAATTTTGTTTATTCTTTCGAAGAACCAAGTCTTGGCCTCATTAATTTTTTGTATCATTCTCTTAGTCTCCATTGCATTGATTTCTGCTCTCATCTTTGTAATTCCCTCCCTTGTACGAGCTTTGGGTTTGTCTTGCTATTCTTTTTCTAGGAGTTTAAGATTCAGCATTAGGTGGTTTGTTTGAGCTTCCTCTGTTTTCCTAGTGTGGGCATTCACTGCTATGAATTTCCTGGGTAGAACTGCTTTCATTGTGTCCCATAGATTCCTGTATGTTGTGCTTGCATTATCATTCAATTGCAAAAACTGTCTAATTTCTTCTTTAATTTCCTCTGTGACCTATTGGTTGTTCAGGAGAGTGTTATTTAATTTCCATGTGTTTGTGAAGTTCTTGCAGTTTCTTATGCTGTTGATCTCCAGTTTAATTGCACTGTGGTCTGATAATATACACGGGATAACTTCAATTCCTTTGCAATTACTTAAACATGTTCTATGAACTGGTATGTGGTCTGTTTTGGAGAATGACCCATATGCAGCTGTAAAGAATGTATATTCTGATTTTGTGGGTGGAACACTCTGTAGACATCTATTACGTCCATTTGTTCAAAAGCTTGGTTCAGTTCTAGTATTTCGTTGTTGATTTTTTGTCTAGATGATCTGTCTCTTTGTGACAGTGGGGTATTGAGGTCCTCCATTACAATTATTAGTCCTTATTTGCTTTTTCATATTCCTTAATATTTGTTTTGTATGGTTGGGGGCATTCATATTTGGTGCATATATATTTATGATTGTCATCTCTTCCTCTTAGATTGTTCCCTTTACAAGGATATAGTGATCTTCTTTGTCTCTCTTAATTAGTTTTGGTTTGAAATTTACTTTATCTATAAATACAATAACTTCCTCTGCTTTTTTCCAGGTTTCTGTCATGTGGAAAACTGTTTTCCGTCCTTTTACTTTCATTCTATGAGTTTCTTTTTGAACTAGGTGCATTTCTTGTATATAGCATATTGTTGGATTTTGCTTCTTAATCCATTCTTCCAGTCTGTTTCTTTTGATTGGTGAGTTGAGGCCATTAACATTGATGGTTGTAACTGATATGTATTGACTTATGATTGTCATGTTATTTTCCTGTTGTTGGCTTTTTAAAATTTTTCCCCCTCTCCTTTTAATTTCTTGCCTTACCTTCTTTGCTCTGTTGGGTCTCAGGAAGTTGTGACCTTCATTGTCTTTTTCTAGGATATTTTTTGGAATTGGAGTGCTGTTTTTTTTATTCATGAAGTGTCTCAAGTGTTCTTTGTGACGGAAGAATTTTATTTCCCCATCAATTTTGAAAGATAGTTTTGCAGGATACATTAGTCTAGGTTGGAGGTTGTTTTCTTTTAGGGCTCGAAATACCTCATACCAGGCTCTCCTTGATTTGAAGGTTTGTGTTGAAATGTCTGCTGTGATTCTGATGGGCTTTCCTTTGCATGTGATTTGTTTCTTTTCTCTAACTGCTTGTAGTAATTTGTTCTTCTGTTTGGTTTCTGGGATCTTGATTATTATATGTCTAGGTGTAGATTTTTTTTTACCAAGGCTAGTTGGAGTCCTATATGCCTCACTTATCTCTATGTTAAATTGTTTTGCTCCGTTTGGGAAGTTTTCTGTCATTAATTCTGTGAACAGTTTTTTTTACATAATTTGTACCTTCTCCTGCTTTTTCATGGACTCCTATCAGTCTTATATTATTCTTCTTTGCATCATCTAGGAGCTATTGGATGGATTTCTCATGCTCCCTTACTAGTTTCAAGAGATTTCTCTTTTCATGGTCACTGACAGCCATCCCTTCTTCTATATTTGATATTCTGTCTTCCTATTGGCTCTGTCTGCTGTGTATACTTTCAGTAGAGTTTTTAATCTCCTGGATATCTGTTTGAATCTGTTTCATGGTTTCCATTTCTTTCCTATGTTGGGTGTTCATGATTTCCATTTCTTTCCTATGCTGGGCATTCATGGATTCCATCATGGTCCTGAACTCATCTATTTTTTTAAACTCTGTTTCTGTTCTAGAGTCTCTAATTATGCCTTTCATTCTGCTCACCATCTCTGTAGTTATCTGGGAAATTATTTCTGTTTTGAATTTTTCTAGAGCTTCATTCATCTGTTTTGTTACTTCCTCTGCTATCAGTTCAGGGTGTCCAGGTGGTTGATTATCAGACTTTTCCACCTCATTTCCCCCAGAGTATGCCTTTGGTGAGCTGGAAGTCTGAGATTGATCCTTGCTTAAATTTCTTCCCATTTCTAATTTTGTTATTGGTACTGTCCTTGGTTTAGTTCCTGGGTTGATACTTCAATATTGGTTATTGCAGATATCTTTGTTGCTTGTATTTAGAACCCTTATGGAATGATTGCTTCTCAGAGGTATCTTCCAGATATAGCTGGTCTTAAGGTTTTGAGTCTCTAATGACTCTGGGGAAATCTCATTTTCATTATAACAGAAGGATAACTGATTAGATCAATCACAACACCTTAGCCCAAGTGATACAAACAGAAATAACAATGATATAAAGGACAGCTTAGAAAATAACAATTTGTGGTAGTTATTAATCTATCACCTTTAAATGTGTGAATTAAATCAAAAGCGAGGACCAGCCCAAAATATGTTTGTAGTGAATAGACTCTTCAATGTAGCAATTTTACCCTTTGGGATGGGAAATTGGAAGGTGTTGGGGAGGGATAGATAGATAGGTAGAAGGAAAAGGAAAGGTTAGAAGTGTGGCCAGAGGACACAGGAAGATCACCCAAATGCTAGGGAACTGTCGAAGACAAGAGGAAAAGACAGAATGAAAGAACAAAGACAAGAACAGAACAACCTATTAGCAGTAGGGAAGCTAAAAACTCTATTCACTTTCCTTTGAAACTAATGACAATCAAGATTAGGAAAAAGTGAGAAGAAAAGAAAAAAAGAAAGAAGAAATCTGAAATACAGCAGGAACAGGAACAAAAAGGGAGATGAAAAACAATGTGGGAGAATGAGAGAGTGAGAGAGTGAAAGAAAGAAAAAACAGGAAAAGAAGAAGGAAAAAATTTGAAAAGAGCAGAAAAAAAATAAAAATTAAAAATTAAAAATGTGAGAAAATATAATTTTGAAAATAAAAAATAAAAATGAAGGGCCTCCTTCTGGGTATGTCTCTGCTGTCACGATAGACAACATGGGCTGCAGTGTGCAAGTCTAAGTCAATGAGTCTCAGTAAGGCAGCAGCAGACCCTTGAGATTCAGGCTGATTTCTGGCTGCAAGGCCCAAGTTGAGCTCCCCGACCTCCTGCAGGGTTGAACTCTGCAAGGCACTACTGCAGGTTCCACTGCAGGTTCCAGCTGCCCTCCCCCTGAAGATAGTCCAGGTTCTGATGGGAGGTGGTGATCCCTCCAACTTACCAACTATGGTGGTCTGGTGTGTCTTTATTGCAGAGATTCTCTTCACTTTTCCAGTTGGCTTCAATTTTCATCAAGGAGCCTGAGAGAGGTCCTCTTTCTGTTGTTCACTTCTGCTCTATCTTCTGGAGCTCAGGACAATGGCCTTTATGACCCCCTGTGCCTCTGGGGTGTGGATCCAAGTACAGGCACAACCAGGAGGCCAGAGGTGGGGTGGGGGCGCTGGGGTGGTGCTGTAGGCACTTTCATGTGGCTCCACTCCTTACCAGTCTGCCCCTGGCTGGGAGGCCTGGAACCTGTTGTAGCCTTCTTAAAAGTACATTTTTAAGCTATGATTTCTTTGTCTCCTTTCTATTTTTTTCATTCTACCTAAGTAAGGACTATTTGAACACTGATAGTCTGGCTGCATTGTATGTCATCTGAGTTAAATGCTCTCCCAGCTCTTGCGCATATGTGCAGAGTTCACTCCTAGGATGTGGCAGTATGCCATATTGTCCTCTCAGGGACAGGAGCATACAGACTCTCCAGAGGCCCTGGTTTGTCATGCTGGTCCTTTCTCAGCCAACCAAACAAGCTTAGCTCCATCCTCACTGCTGCCTGTCACCTAGGCCACAGTAAAATTTTGAGTCTGCACCTGTCCATAGGGGAAAAAAACTAAAACACTTAGCCTTTGTGGAGAAAAGTGTGAAGAGAGTAAAGTTATGGCTGGCACTAATGAGCCCCAAGTGTCATTGGCTTGCATGGGTCCTTGTTTTAATAGAAATTAAAACTAAAGCACTACTTTACGGGCAAAAAAACTTTAATTGGAATGTTAGTGAGAAGATGGGAAAGAATTACAGGTTAAATAGCTGGGGGGGGGGCAACTATGATACAAGGGTTTAGATTGGCCCACCCACTAAGGTGGAAGACCAGCTTTCAAGGGTTAGCTGGTGGGCTGGTCTCTGGTTGAACCTTACCAGAGTTATGATATCATAGTTCTGAAATCCTCATGGCAGAGGGATGTTTCCATTTCTAGGAAAGGATTGTCTTTGTCTATGGTGGTCCCAGTCATGTGGGGCTCTGCGTTTCCTGGGATCCAGGTGATCACAGGTGTAGAACTTGAGGTTTAGAAGCTTGAGGCTTCTGAGTATAGTTGAATGTCCCAGTAAACCTCTTATCTTGGTGTTACCAGTCTTGAAGGGACATATGATCATGTAAATTCAGGGCTAATCAACCCTGTCCAGCCAGCCCCTACACAAGACACACCATAAATAATCAACATACCCATATGTAGAGCTGAGAAGAGATCTGAGCCAAGATTTACAGTAACGAAGGATATAAAATGAAGGTCAAGATATGTTGCACTTTTAGTCACTTCCTGGGCATCTGTAGGCCCAAGAGAAGAGTCATGGTTCATACAAAAACAGTTTTTAAGTCCATGCCTCTCCCAGAAGAGAACACCAATCATGTTTCTAATTATTAGCAGGCAAAGGCCCAGCATTCTGCCTGTTCCCTATCCCTATGTTGGTTCCCGCCTATATCATGATTCTGTCCCAAGAATAAGAAGACGAAGACTTGGGGATGTAAGGCCCTCCATAGAGTGCCAGCAGTCCAACCTCTGGTATTATATCTCCCTTGCCTGAGAAACAGACATGAGAAATAAACAAAGAAGTAGCAGAGATGACCTGGAGCACTAAAATGGCTTTGGTCACAGTGGCAAACCTTAAGGGGTTGCAAAACTGTCTTCCTCCATCAGGCCCTGGAGCTGCCTCTTCCTGATCCTTGCAATGTCCAGCCTGCAGGCAGATGGATCTTGTCAGTGAGACCTCTGATGCTACTGATAGCCTGGCTAGGGCTTGGGGTGAGGGTTGGGGCTGAATGAACTACAGGGTTGCCTAACAACCCTCAGACTGAACTCTAGCCTAGCAGAGTGATTGTATTCTTCCTTAGCCTACACACCCTTCTACCTGCACAGAAGTTGGCAGATAAATTAGTCAAGAAGAAGTTAAATCGTGTGTGTGTGCATGTGTGTGTGTGCATGTGTGTGTGTGTGTGTGTGTCACCATTGTTGCAACCTAAGGACTTGAGGAGTTGAGACTACCAAGCACAGAGTGAGGGTATCCTCAGAAAGAGCATTATTTAGCAAAGTCTGTACATGTTCAAATAATTTTCAACATCTATCTGGAGGACTATTGCTAGCTAGATAGGTGTAACCTCTCCTTGGCCTAGGAGTCTTTCATGGGATTCCAGACTTCTCCTCCTCGTAACTCCTCCTCCTCTTCCTTCTTCTTGTGGTACTGGGATTGAACCCATAGCTTTCACACTGAGATACATCCCCAGCCCTTTTTAAATTTTGAGACAGGATTTTACTAAGTTGTTAAGTCACCAAGACTGGGCTCAAACTTGCAGTCCTCCTGTCTCAGCCTCCTACAGTGCTAGGGTTTTATGGCATGGGCCACTCTACTTGGCTCAGATTTCTTGAAATTCCAGAAGCCAGGCTGGGTACTTTGTCCACATATCTAGATTTTTGTTTGAGGCTATTTTCTGTCTTATTACACTATTACCTCCATAGCAAGGTCTGCTTTGTGCATTTTCTTAAAAGACATAGATCGCAGGCAAGTGATGGGGAAAAGAATAAAAGATTTGAGTCTAAAATATATGAAGAAATTTTATGACTCAATAATAAGAAAACAAGTAACTCAATTAAAATACAGACAAAGAATGTGAATATACAATTTTACAAATAAGATAAATGACTTATCAGGAAGCACATTTAAAGATGCTCAGATATTGAGAGCCCTCAAAGAGACACTGAGAATAAAAACCCCTTCATATGTACTAGGATGGCTAGAACAAAAAAAGAAAGTACTGATGAGGATGTAGAGAAATGGGAACCCTCATTGTAGAGCTGGTGAAAACAGAAAATAGTCCAGCCTTTTCAGGAAATAGTCTGGCAGTTCCCCAAATGTTGAAATACAGTTATCATATGACCCAGTAATTCCACTCCTAGGCATACACCCAAGAAAATGAAAACGTATTCCTACACAGATATTTGTACATGAACATTTAACATAGCACTATTTACAATAGATAAAAGGTAAAAGCAACTCAAATGTCTATCAATAGATGAATGGATAAAAATTATGATACACCTGGAACATTATTCAGGCTTAAAAGGGAAGGAAGTAATGATAGACACACTATAACATAGACAAACCTTGAAAACATGCTAAAAGAAGGAAGCCAGTCACAAAATACCACATACTGCATGATTTAATTCATTTGAAAGTTCAGAATAGGAAAATCTGTGAGGAGAGAAATTTGATTAGTGGTTATTTAGAGCTTAGGGGAGGGGAAAAATGTAGGGCTGTGTTGCATAAATGGCTTCTTCTTAAGGAGATGAAAATATTCTAAAATTGACCGTTATGATGGTTCCAAACTCTTTAAGTGGACAATTGTACACCATGAGAATTATATCTGGATAAAGCTGTTTTAAAAAAGAAATCAGGAGATAAAATGGCAGAGTAGAGATCAGCAGTAAATTTCAGCCTCTCTGGGATCAGAATCAAGACACTTAGAAAACAAAACTTAGTGATGAGAAAAGAAGAAAGAGATCTCCAGGAATTGGGAGAGAGCTGACAGGAAAACTAGAAACTACAGGGAATCTGGAGAAATGGAGCACAATGCAGAAAAGGAGAACAAAGTAGTCTGGAAAGCTCACCTCACCTTTGAGGGAGGGCAATCTATTTCCATAGACAAAGCATCGAATAGTTTTTGCTATTATTGGTTTTCTCTGCATGCCAATATTTGTGTCATAAATAATACTGTGGTGCATTTCTGAACTGGGTGCTAGGCCAATCACACTACATCCCGACATTCCAAATTAATGGAGGGGGTTGGATCTTGGGAAAGAGGAAACAGAGTGAGTCCAAATAAATAACCTGATCATGCACTTGAAGATCCTAGAAAAACAATCCAAATCCAAAGCTAGTACAAGGAAGGAAATTATAAAGATTGAGTAGAAATTAATGAAATCAAGAGTAAACAAAACAAAACAAATGACTTAAATAGCTGGTTGTTTGAAAAAATAAGCACAATAGAGAAACCCTTTGCCAATCTTATAAAAAAGAATGAAAAAAATTAATACAATTAGAAATGGAAAAGGTGAGATCACAATGGACACTGCTGGAATCCAGAAGTTTATTAGTAACTACTTTGAAAACCTCTACTCCAATACATTAGAGAAACTAGAAGAAATAGATTCCTAGACACATATGAACTATCAAAACTTCACCAAGAAGATATAAAAACCTGAAACAATTCAATAGCAGGCAATGGAACTGAAGCAGTATTAAAGATCCTACCAACTAAGGAAATCACAGGAGCTGATGGATCTTACAAGAGCTTTAGGGAAGATATAATGTCAATACTTCTCTAACACTTTAATTAAATTACAAGGTAATGACTACTTCCAAAGTCATTCCTGGAATCTAGCATTACACTGATTCCTAAACCAGACAAGAACTCAACTAAAAAAAGATAACTATTCCTTAATGAACATATATGTAAAGATTTTCAAAAAGATACTGGCAAGAAGATTGCAACAAATTACTAAAAAGATCACATACTTTATGACCAAGTATGCAAAGATGGTTCAATATATGCAAATCAATACATGTAATACATCACCATAAACAGAAGCAAGAACAAAAATCACATGATGATCTCAATAGATACATAAAAAGCCTTTGACAATATCTAACATCCATTCATGATAAAATCCAGAAGAAAAAAATATAGAAGGACTTTTTCTCAATCTGATACACATCATTTAGGACAAAGCTACTGCCAACATCATACTAAATGTGGATATACTGAAAACTTTCCTTTTAAAATGAAGAACAAAACAAGATTTTCACTATCACCATTCCTGTTCACTATATTACTTTATACATTGGCCAGAGAAGTCAGGCAAGAAAAAGAAACAAAAAGAATATATATAGGAAAGGAGGAAGTTATATCATCATTATGTGCAGAGGATATGATCCTCTATATAGAAGACCACCCAAATTCCACCAGAGACTCCTAGAATTAATAACCAAATCCAGTATGGCAGCAACATACAAAAGCAACACAAAAAATCAATACCATTCCTGTATACCAATAATTAATTTATCTAGAAGGAAATTAGGAAAACAATACCATTCAAAATCACAAGAACAATTAAATACTTAAAAATTAACCTAACCAAGAAAATGAAAGTCCGCTATGATCAAAACTACCATACTCTTGGGCTGGGGATTTAGCTCAGTGGCACCGTGCCTACCTTGCAAGTGCAAGGTCCTGAGTTCAATCCCCTGTACTGAAAAAACAAAAACAAAACTACCATACTCTTAAAACAGAGACCAAGGAGGACATCAGAAAATGAGAATATCCCTTGTTACTGGATAGGCAGAACCAATATGTTCAATATGGTCATACTTTATATATATACACACACACACACACACACACACACACACATATATATATATATATATATATATATATATATATACAATTCCAATCATAATTCCAACAGCATTTCTGATAGAACCTCTGAAATCATGAGCCAAAGTAAATTTTTTCTCACTTTAAATTGACTATCTCAGGTGTTTTACACAACAATGGAAAGTTGACTAATATAATGTTTGTTAAATGAACTATCATGCAATATTGCTACAAAATCTCCTGGATAGGCCTTACTTGTGCAGTACCCACTGTATACTTGCATCAGCACACATTAAATGACTCCTACAACATATCTAGAACACAACATAGGGCTATTTATGAACCTAGCAACCTGTGAGATAGCCTTCACAATCACAGAAAGGTGGTTGGAGGAGTTACTTTTAAATAATAAGCCCCCTTGGGAATCCCTTGGGAATCTGGCAGTTTAATGTAGATGATGGTAGGTACGTATGTCAGAGAGAAACCTACCAGATGCTGATGTGTGCAGTGAAGTGCACATATTCCTTCCTTCACACATTTGCTCGAGTAATTTTCATCTTCCAGTGCTCATCCCATTTCATGATTGAGAATTTTCCTTTTCTTAAGCACCTAATTTAAATCGTACTTCAACTATGAGAGCTCCTGTGCCTACACCAGACTTTCCTCTGAACTCTAATAGAGCTTGGTTTTTGGTTTTGGCCCCTAGAATGTGGTGCTTTGTGTATTTCTTTCTCTCTTCAACTAGGTCAGGCACTGCCCTTGCATCTCTCACAGGACTGAGCCCCTGTTCCCCTGCCACAGTGGGAGGTGAACCTATAATTAAGTGTTCAAGACAGAACAGAAAATCCACTTTCCATTAAATTCATCAAATGCTTACTGAGTCTCATGTTTGGGGTAGATGATCTCAAGTATGAGAGTTGGGTCATTGTCCTCAGGAAGCCCATGACCTTGAATCAAAATTTTATAACTCAGATTCATAATGGCATTTGCCTCTGGTTGGTGGTGGGTGGGACAGGGAAAAGGAATAAATAAGGCATTGTTTGATTTTTGTCAGTAATGGCTTTTTATAGATAATTTAATTATCTCAAGAAAAAGAAAAAAGTCTCCCTAGGGTATAACAGTGAGGCAAAGATGGGGGAGGGGTGGGGACAATTCAGATGAGAGAGAGAGGAGAAAGGCGGGGGAGGGAGAGAGAGAGAGAGAGAAGGGGCTAGGGAGAGAAGTAGTAAGGAAAGGCTCCGTGGAAGTCACCAAGGCTGTAGTTGTTGGAGTCTGTTCTCAGGCCTGAGCCTCCAGGTCAGGCTCCTGGGTGTTGTTAATGGTCGGGGCCACCGGGCACCAACCCATCGGAGCTCCAGCCAGCTGGCAGTTCAGTAGAACCATGGAGGAGCTGGTTCACTATCTGGTCTCGGCCCTGGAGGAGAGCTCAGAGCAAGCCCGAGTGGCTTTGCTGAGACGGGCAACCACTCTCAAAGTCTGTCCTGCCCTCTGAAATGCCAAGCCAGGAAAAGAAGAGGGCAGAAGTGGAGACTGTACAATGCCCACCACCCATGGGATACTGGGTACTGCCTAAGGGAAGGCTCTGATTCTAGTCTAGAAGAACCTAGCAAGGACTATCGAGAAAATCACAATAATAATAAAAAAGACCACAGTGACTCTGATGACCAAATGTTAGTGGCCAAGTGCAGGCCGTCCCCAAACCTAAACAATAATGTCCAAGGGAAGAGAGCTCTGTGGCAGGAGTCTGACTTTGCTCTTGACAACCCGGGGACCAGGACTCTTCACAGGAGGAGGAAGGTAAAGTGCATGGTGGTGGATGTCCCACAGGACATCTCTAAAGAAACAGACCATGACCCAGCCACCTGAGGGCTGTAGAGATCAGGACATGGACAATGATAGAGCCTACCAGTATCAAGAATTCATCAAGAACAAAGTGAAACAAAAGAAGTTGAAAACAATCAGACAAGGATCAAAGATGCAGGATGAAGGTATAGTTTTAGAAAGTGAGGAAATAAATCAGAACAATAAAGACAAAATGGATTATAAGAGCAAAATGTCTCAGACAAGCTCATGAGCGAAAGCAACTCCAGCAGTCTCAGCAGCACTGATGCTGGTCTGTTTATCAATGATGAAGGAAGACAAGGCGATGATGAGCAGAGTGACTGGCATCACTGGTGTCGTGTCCTGGTGGGAGAAGGAAGTTCTCACAGAGCTGGACAAAAATTTACCATATCCCATCTTTGAAAGTATCATAACTGGTTCTTTCCCCCTTACGTAGCATCTGGGGAGAAGAGGTTTCTGAGCTAGATTCAGTCGCCTTCAAGGAATGCCTTCAAAGAATATTAAAAAATCTGGAGAGACTCCAACT
Organism: Heterocephalus glaber; assembly: GCF_053883595.1. Classification (NCBI taxonomy): domain Eukaryota; kingdom Metazoa; phylum Chordata; class Mammalia; order Rodentia; family Bathyergidae; genus Heterocephalus; species Heterocephalus glaber. The sequence continues at coordinate 2,419,658 of NW_028258339.1, read as the reverse complement.
TCAATGGTGCCCACTGTGGACCTGGTGAGCAACAAGAGGATGGTCCACTTCTCCCTGGACTCACATCACCACGACCACTGGTTTAGCACTAGAGCTAGGACAGAGCATGGCCAGCATCAGCTTCTAAGAGATAACCAAGCCGAATGAGGACACAGGAAAAGCTGTTCAGGGAAAACAGCCAGCAGGCAAACAAGCATGCATTTAGGGTCCTTATACACAGGAGATATCAAAAGGAGGAGGAAAGCTGCACCTTTGCCTTGATCTACTGCCTCAGGATTTGTTGGTGAAAATGCCCAGCCCATCCTAGAAAACAACATTGGAAACCAAATGCTGCAGAATATGGGCTAGACCCCAGGGTCAGGCCTCGGCCGAAACGGTAAGGGGATCGCAGAGTCAATCCAAGCCATGCAGAGGCCCAAAGGTTTAGGACTTGGATTTCCTCTTCCAAAAAGTACTTCTTCAACTCCTACCCCTGCTTCAGGAAAATCCCTCTAAGAAGAAAAGCAAGGAAGAACTGTGTTACCATTTTTATTCACCTGCCCCTTTGTTCTGAATTACTGTACACTTTCTGATTTCGAAGCAGAAGTCACCATTGCCTCAAACTCATCCTAGCTTCCTGATGCACAGTCCCAGGACAGGGACAGAAACGGGAGCGTGTCCCTGTCCATGGTGCTAAAGCGAACACTTGTACCCTATCATTTTTTTCAGTAATTTCCAACTATTTCTAGGTAGAAAGAGCAGTTGATTTCTCTTACTTATTTTTATCTCAGATGTCGATTCTTGCTGATGCTTTCCTCAATCCTGTATGCATGTGATTCCCGGACCGATGAGCACCGCTTGTCTCCAATGTAGGATCTTGTCTCCTGTCATCCTCTCCTCCCAGTCCTAAGCAAAACTCTGAGAGGCTGGGAGACTTTATACTCCTTGAATTTGGCTTAATTTTGTGTCTTTGGACAATGTAGTATGATGTTCACAGTTAGCAAAGAGTAATTAATAATTGCCTTGGACATTTTGACAAAAATAAACCTCATCATTGTTATCACCAGAGTGCCCTCAACATTACTTTAGTGCAGATTTTATAAATTTTACCTCATGTAGCTTGTGAAGTAATTACTGAAAGGAGAATGTGTTTTTAAAATTCACCACGACTGAACTGTAAATTCTATTCATCCTGACATCTACCTCTCTCTTCCCAAAGGCTGATATTTTTTAAAAATCAATTTAAGTGTAAGAAATTGATTTTAAATTTTAATCACTGGAGTAAATCATTAGTCGATTGAATCAATTTACTTGAAGGGTTAAATGGCTCTCCCAAGAATTCAGATTTCTGGCAATGGCCTGACCCCTTTACAAGGTGAACAGGAGAAAGTGAAAGAAACCTAATGCCCTTTTTAAGATCTAAGCTGTCACTTTACAACTAAGCAAAACAAGTTATTTTTATTTTATGCTCAATATTGAATTATTTCTCAATCATGTGCTTCATAGTGTCAGATTCTAAATTGCTCTTAGTTTGACGGGTTGATTTGTTAGTGATCTTCATGATCTTCATCATTAAGAACTAATAATTACTGTATTATTCTATTTACAATGGCCTGTATTTGTTGGGTAAAGGTCAAGATAGCCTATATGAATCACTTTTCTAGTAGTTTTTAAAAAAAATTTGTAAATTGTCCAAAAAGAGTTTTTAAAGAAAATAGAGAACAGATCTTTATCCAGTGGTTCCCTAACCAAAAATGCTTCCCTGCCAAATAGGGAAGGAAGAGGCACATTGTGATTTCAAAGACTTGCTGGTTTGCCGGATGTGCACATTTCTTTTAAGAATTCTCTTTCTTCCTCAGGGCATGTGGTAAAAGAAGAGGACATGTAGGGGACTGTAGACTGCCAGAGTTGCACCTTGAAGCATTCGTGGGAGCTAAACTGACCTTAGCTGATTTCTTTCTGAAAGTTTTTCACTAGAAATTTTTAAATTGTGTTTTCTAAATGCTTATGGTATTTATGTAGGGGGGATGATGGTGGAGATTATGTACGGACTTTTAAAACTTATTTGTCATACTGTATGGTGTTCAAAGATCTATTGAAAATTTGTTTTGTTTTGTTTAATTCCATTTCCTGAAGATCTTCTAAAGTCCTAGCATTTCAAAAAGCCCAGTTTTGAGCCACTGGTAAACAGTGAGGCCGCGACAAGGCTGATGATGTGGCTGTTGCTTTTCTCCCAATCGTGTCCTAATGGTTGCAAAACACTCACAGTAGAGGACACTGCATGTATCAGAGTGGGCAGGGGGCCTCAGTTAAATAAGCTGTCTTTATGGGGGGTTCTTTTTGTCCCCTTCTGCACAGGCACAAATCTAGAACAACTCCTGAAAGATGTTCACTTAGCTTCCCAAAAAACACACCTTCCTGTTTGCTAGAAACAGGGAGAGTTCTTTATCTGACACCTAGAGCCCTCCATGCAGCTCACGGAAGAATTAATTTATCTCCTGTCAGAATCTGAGCATCGGCGAGCAGCGTGGAGAAGGCGACACCCCAAGCCGCCCCAACTCTTGGGCCTGCTCTCAGGACCAGTCCCGAGGAAAGATCGCATTGGGCTTCCCTGGAGAAATGAATATTTATGAAACATTTAGTGTGTCTTTCTAGAATACAAAACATACCAACTTGTGTTGCATATGTGGTTATATTAATTTTTGTTAATAAATATGTCCCTAGAACCCAAAGAATCCAAAACAGTTCATAGTTTAGAAAGCATCATTCGAATCACCTTGAAAAAGTGGCGGGGTCTTTTCCTGCTCCCGCATGAAGCCATCTTATCTTCTACAGATTAACTCATTGTGCTACAAATTATTTTCTGTGAGTAGATCTCTTTCCTCCCTACCCAATGACCCATCCCCACAGTAGCTCAGGGAGGAGGGCATGACCACCTTAACAACTGGACTTTTTTTCTTTATATATTTGTTTTTCCTGATGTGGGCCAAACTATGTGCTGCAGTCATTTCCTTCCTTCCTCTCTTTATCCTCAGTACCATTTTTAAGGCTACATACCCTTCAGATTTGTTTTTATTTTTAAATTATCTGACACCTCTTTAAAAGAAAATTCATTACTAAAATTTACCAGTTCATTGGTCTTAGCATTTGAAGACATAGATTTTATAACTCATGTTATGGTTATCAGACAGGAGTTAAAACAGTAGGGTTACAGCTGGGCATTGTGATGCACTCCTGCACTTGGAAGGCTGAGGCAGGAGGATCTCCAAGACTTTGAGGCCAGCCTGTGCTATTTAGTGAGTTTGAGGACAGCCTGAACTACATCGTGAGACCCTGTCTCAGAAAAACAGTAGGGTTACAGTTAATATGTCCATATAAGTATATTTATAGCACACATGTATGCAGTTTACAGACATGATTGCAAAATACTGGTTTCATTAATATGTTCATTTCAACATTATTAATTGGTTTTCTCTTAATTAACTATAAATTCTCTTTAGCACATTTCCTTTTGGGCAGATATTTCATGAAAGAGAAAAATCCTTGTTGATATACATTTTAAAACTATTTTCATCTTTTTTTGTTTTTTAAAAAGAAAGGTGATCTAAACTGTAAAATGAAGTTGTTAGAAAAGAATATTTTGGATTATTTTTAGTTTTTTGGTAGAAAATTATATTAATGGTATAACAAAAAAAGAGAATACAACGTTTTGGAATGTTATTTATAAGCAGTCATTGTGTTTCTGCTTTAAATGTTTTCCTTTCAACCTTAACAAAATGAAAATAAAGTTGAAAGTTCCCTTAAAAAAAAAAAAGAAGTAGTAAGGTAAGAAGAATGATTGTTTCCCAAGTATTTTTATATTCTGTAGTTTTATTCCTGGCTTCCAAGTTTTTAAAAAGACAAAGGCTTGGATGTCATTGGATTGCTTATATAATCCAGAGAAAACATGTAAAACAAAACAAGTATGCCCTGTCCTCAGAGTTCTGCCACTGCAGTTTCGTGCGAATGACTGCTGTCTATGCAGAAGTGCCCAGCAGTGAGTACGATGGTGGTGATGGATGAGGCAGGGTACGTGATCCACAGTACCTAAGGCTCACAGTCTAGGGATGCGACAGATAAATGAACAACAGGTAAATTCATAATTATGGACTTGATTATAAGAAGAAAAACAGGAGTAATGTGGTACAGGGTTTACTTTAGACTCGGACTTGGCATGTGACTACAGCCTCTCTGAGAAGGGAATATTTAAGCTGAGACTTAAAAACTGAGTCACTACCAAAGCAAAAACTCAAAGTAGGCATTGGGGAGACTGTTACAGGTGATGGGAGCAATGAGACAAATATTTCTTTTAAAATTAAGGATGCACGAATGGAAACAGGCAGAATAGGAGATATTCTGTCTAGTGAACCAGGTTAAATGTCACAGCTTGTCAGTGACAAATGAGAGGGTTTAATGTACTCCATCCAAAGAGAGAAAATTGAACAGAAAGCTTTGGGAGCTTCAAGGTAGTAAGTAGCAAGAGACTTGGGGATGAAACAACAGAGATAGGGACTTGGAGAACTTCCTCTTTTATATATGTGTTTATTTATTTATTTTATTGAATAAATTTAAGGCCTACAACAAGACATTGAGAACTTTCTGGTATTTTGGAAATTTCACCAATATTCCAGTGTTAATTTATGGTAATCCCTCTCTTTTTCTCTGAGGGGGCTGACATGAACACCTTTGAATGAAAACCATGAAAGTCCCAGATTAATAATAATTTATCATGCGCCAGGCATGGGCTACTTGTCTTTGGGGATAGCAAAGAATGAGGACCTGAAGGCTTGGGTCCCACAACTCAGTGAAGCCAGAGAAAGCTGAAGCTCAGAACAAAGTGAGGGTCTACCACTCCTAAAGGAGAAAAAAGCAACTGAATGCCTGAGTTTGTGGAAGAATCCTCAAAGGGTAGGAGGGACAAGCTATTTGGAGACATGATGGGGGATTAGAGGGATGAACAGGGTTTTATCAGATGGCCACATGGGTGCCTTATAAAGTGACTTAGAGCAGTTACCTTGCTCAAAGCCGCATGGCTAGTGAGTGGCAAAATCAGGAGTAGGACTCACATCTGACAGATTTCACCCTTTCTAGTAAATCACCCAAGATGATTTCCCCCACAATTCTTTGAAGTTGCTGTTACATTGTTTTTGAAATGATTTTTTAAAAAAAGAATGTGAATGTATGTGTGTGTGAGAGTGACAGTGTGTTGAGGAGAAACCTAATTAGCATAGATTTGCTTCTGCTCTTTCAGTTGCCTATTTCCCTCATATTTACTTATGAATTGATGGAGTTATTAAATTAATGTATTTCTTGTTGGTGGGGTAACCTAATTCAAGAGGACATGGGGAAATTTATAAACTTTGAGGAGAAGGGCCTCAGGAATATTGAAAATCTCCTCTAGTCATACACTTGGGACTCTGGGGACAGCTAAGCAAAGGTGTGGAGAAAACACTCAAAGGAGTCCACAGGCAGTGCAGGCTGAGCCTTTATGATTGAGTTTTATGGGAATAGAAACATGGGAAGAAAGTCAGACGGTGACAGAGGGAAAGACACCTATCTGCCAGTGTCAGAGAGACCAGGAAGCAGGATGTTAAAAGAGCAAGAACAGGACAAGAGTTCTGGGTAGCTCACCATCATTTCCTGAGTTATCCTTTTACTTTGTGGATGGATTCCTTTGACAGAAAGTGCTATTAGTTGCCCTATTTTCAACATAAGTGTTACAAGTATGAGCTCTGGAGTCTCTAGCAACTTTCACAAATCACTTAATCTCTTAGAGCCTGGGTTTCTCCATCTGTAACAGAGGAATAATGACAGTACCTACCTCAGGGGCTGCTGATGAGATTAGGTGACATGGAAAGTAATGGGAACAGTACCTGGAATAAAGTAGGCCACCAGAGCACAGTAACTATCATCATTTTTCCCATTTAATGCAAATTCAAATGACTGTTGGATTATCGAAGCCACTGTGTACTTCTCTGAGGCCAAATTATAGAACCACTGGACTGAAAAGAATGTTAGAAATCTGTTGCTTTCTCTTAATTTGACACACAAGGACCCTACAAGTGCTTTTGAGGAAAACGAAAAAATTGTGCAAAAGTAAAAGCATGAAAGGAAATGATAAGGGATTTAGAGCAGCTGCAATGCCAGATAAATGAGTGTGCATGCATGTGTTGGAGGAATGGGGGGAAGAGAAGACAATGGGAGGGGAGGCAAAGCTATAAAAGAAGCAAAGACCAGAATATAATGTGCTTTAGGGTCAAAGTCAGGAGTTTGGACTTTACCTAGACCACGACTATCTGATGAGAATATGTGAATCATGTATGCAATTAAAAATTTTCTAGTTAGTCACATTGTAAAATGAAAAAAGAATGGATTGAAGGCATAGGTTAGTGATAGAACATGTGCTTAGCATGTGCAAGGTCCTGGGTTCAATCACCAATACCAACAAAAGAGGAGGTAAAATCAACTTTAATAATTTCAACATATAACCAATTATTATATAAATCACATTTTCTTTATCAATTCATCTGTTGATGGCACATAGGCCACTTCTATAAGGTAACTATTGTGAATTCTGCTGCTATAAATATGGGTATGCATGTATGACAGTAATATGATGACTTTAACTTGGGAAGAAATTCAGAAAAGTAATAGCTGGGTCAAATGGAATTTTAATTTTTAGGATTTTAGCGATCTCCATATTGATTTTCAGAGTGGCTTTTTCAGTTTACATTCCCACCAACAATGTATAAGAATTCCTTTTTCTCTGACAACCTTGACAGCATTTGTTGTTTTTGAGTCTTTGATGATTATAATTCTTACTGGGGTAAGATGGAACCCCAGTTTTTATTTGCATTTTTCTAATGGCCAAAGATGCTGAACATTTAAAAATGTACTCATTGGCCATTTGTCTTTTTTTGAGAAGTATCTATTCATTTCAACTGCCCACTTTTTTTTTTTTTTGGTACTGGGGATCGAACTTGGGTCCTTGCACTTGTGAGGCAGGAGGCAGAACCACTGAGCTAAATCCCCGGCCCTCAATTGCCCACTTTTTGATTGGGACTTCTGGGGGTGCGTCTTTTTAAAAAGTTTTTTATATAGCCTAGATATTAGTCCTCTGTCCGTGGAGTAAGTGGGAAATATTTTTCCTATTCTGTAGGTTGTCTCTTCAGTTTGTTGGTTGTTTCTTTTGCTGTGCAGAAGCTTTTTAATTTGACATAATCCTGTTTATTGACTCTTGGTATTATTACTTGTGTAATTGGAGTTCTGTTCAGAAACTCCTTGACTAGGACCATGTCTTCAAGAATTTGACCTTTTATATCTTCCAACAGATTCAGTTTTTTGGTATTTGTATCTGGGTCTTTGATCCAGATACAAATGATTTTGATTTGGTGAGAAATAAGGGTCTAAATTCATTCTTCTTCATTTTGATGAGAAATTTTACCAGCACTGTTTGTTAAAGAGGCTATCTTGGAGAAATATTCTGACAGTACGGGTGCTGGGATGTGCCCTCCGAGTGCCTGGACACCATGGATGAGCCTAACAATGGCACACTGTTGCTGCTTCTTGGCAAGCACATGCACCAATTTTTGCTCTGACCATAGAAGCCCTAGAGGACACTCCCCCAGAGCCAGTAGAGAGCCTGGAGGAGTGCACTGCTGACAAGGTCATTTTCCTGGAGAGGTGTGTCAGAGCTATAAAGGACAGTGCTGCAGCTGGGGAGCAGCACAGCTAGCTGAGGCAGGAGAACTTCCAGCTGGTGCAGAACCAATTTTCTGGAGGAGCAGGAGCTGGAAACCTGCAAGACAGTACTGGAAGAGTCCCAGAAATGTGGGTATGCATGTCTGGATGGAGTGAGAGAAAAGCATTGTGAGCCTACAAGCCAGCCTGGCATGGGCTAGATAGAAGCCTTGGCTTGGAGCACTCTCATAGAGTCAGGACACATGTAGGCATTTGCAGCCATCTGTAGGTGACAAAGTAACTCCACTGAGAGTTCCTCCAGACCCTGGGCCTCCTTTCCTCTGCAGAGGCACAGTTTTTAGATAGCAGATCTCAGCTTTGTTCTCATGCCCCAGGCTACAGTAGCAGGGTGAGAACAGAAAGCTGTGGTGCTGCAAGCCTTGTATGAAGGTCAACATTGAGTGCCTCTGGAGGAGGAGAAGCAGAAGCTGCTGGATGAGATTGAAGGGTTTAGGCTGCAGCTCAGTGAGGAGCAGGAGAACAAGAGAAGATGGGTGACAGACTGAGCCACTAGCAGCACCAGATACAGAGGGACAAAGAAGTGACCCAGGAGCTAATGGAGGACCTCTGCAAGCTGCTGGAGCACCTGTAGCTCCTTACTACACTGGAGGCTGAGCAGAGGTGCGGCTGTAGTAGCAGCCTGGGCCGGCAGAGGTACCACAGCACCAGGGAGAGCAAGCTGGAGCAGGAAGTCTGCAGGCTCAATCAGTAAGGGGCAGAATGATGATGAGCTGAATAGGCAGATCATTACCTTCAGCAGCCAGGATTCCGGGAACCACTTCTCCATGGCTTTCTTCAAGTCATTGGTTGCAGAGGTCAGCTCGATCTCCCTCAATGAACTCATGGAACCATCCAGAAGTGGAAAATTTCTACCTGCTGGACTACATTGACAGGATTATTGATTGTAGCCAGCATGGAGACCAACTGGTCCATCTTGGAGGTCAAATAGGGCAGCAGATCCCAGCCTGGGCTGGTTCAGAACACTACAAGCACTCCAAGCACCCCAGTATATCAGGATCAGCTGAGACAGTAGATCCCCAGCCAGCTGAGCCCAGGGTGTTAGGGCTGGGGCAAAAGAAGATGGAGACTGTAGAGGACAGAGGTCAGTGGGGAAGGTAGGAAGAAGGGAAGTCCCTGGGAAGGGAGCTCACGGAAGGCGAGGGGTAGAGCAGGACCTCCTTGCTTCAAGTTGCCAGACATAACACCCACATCTGCTCAACAAGAATGGGCTCTTGAACTCTGTGCAGAGTTGGGGGTACCATCAGGCTGGGCTAAGCCCTCTGACTCCCTCATGGCAGACCCCCTTTCCTGCCATGCAGCCCTGTCAGGAAGAGAAAAAGAAAATGTGTCCCTACAGGGCTGTAACCACCCACACAAGTGCCTTCACATGGTTCCACTCTGCCTGGCCACTCCCTCATGCCATATGTGTTCTGAATCCTGTGCAACATGGTCGTGTGGGAACTCTCAGCAGGCCAGCCTGGCGTGTTTAGTGTCTGGCTGGGAGCTGTAGGATCCCAAAGCTCTACTTGAGCTGCTCAGGGCATTGCTAAGCCAGATAGCAACCTCAGTTCAGCTTCAGGCCCAGGAGCCTCCAAGCCACACAGTGACCCTACATCCTGAGCCTCAGTGCAGTAATCTTCAGGGGTTCTGTGATCCTTTGCTTTGATATCAGGATTTGAGATCTTAACTGTGTAGAACTCACTCCCTGGATGGGACAGACACTGCTGACCCCTCTGACTCCCAGGTGCAGGCACTGCTGTTCTGTAGGTGTGATTTTCTCTGGCTTTTTGGAGTCCACATCCTCCCTAGACAGACCATCGCTACTCTGGGTGAAGTCCGCATTTCCCAGGCCAGAGTCCAGGAATCTGGAACCACATTTTCTTCTGGATGTGTGGATTTTCTTCTCTGGGGATGTGTCACAGATGGGGAGTGGTTAGGGCTGCTCTTCAGGGACACTGGGGACAGTGGGCAGTCTTGCTGTACTGCTCCTACCCTACTCAGGAGGGCAGTGTAACCCTACTGGCTACTGGGCCTTCCCTGAGCCTGGGGTCCTCTGGGGATTCCCAGGTCGACCAAGACCCATCCTAAAGACTAGCCACACACTGTGTTCAAGTGTGTGCATGCACATGTGCCTGAGTGTGCACACAGGTGTGTGTACACATGCTGCCCTGCCTGCTTCCACGTGGCCCTTTTATACTACAATTTAAGATGTTGCCTCATGTTGTACATTTTGAGGAAACCCTTGGGTATAAATCAGTGCAAACGTGGAAGAGAGATTTTCTTTTATCATGCAAAGTAGGTACTTTTATAGATTGAAGGTTGATCAAGTTTTTAATACTTTCCAGAGAGAAAACTGTAAACACGTATACACACACACATATGTATAATTTTTTAAAAGAGGCTAATTTTTCTCTAATGTATGTTTTTGGCCCCTTTGTCAAAAATCAGATGGCTGAAGGTGAATGGGGTTGTTTCTGTGTCCTCAATTCTATTCCATTAGTCAACATGTCTATTTTTGTGCCAGGAACATACTGTTTTCATTAATGTAGCTTTCTGGTATATCTTGAAATCTGGGATTGTAATGCCTCTTGCTTTGCTTTTCTTGGACAGGATTGCTTTAGCTATTCTGGGTCTCTTCTAGCTCCATATACATTGTAGGATTTTTTTCTAGTTGTGTGAATAATTCTGTTGGTATTTTTATTGGAGTTGCATTAAATCTGTAAATCATTTTTGGTAATATGACCATTTTGACAATATTGGTTCTGCCTAACAAAGACCACAGGATATCTTTCCATCTAATGTCCTCTTCAATCTCTTTTTCAGAGTACTATAGTTTCCATTATATAGAGGTCTTTCACTTCCTTGGTTAGATTAATTCCTAGATATTTAATTTATTTCAAAGCTACCATGGATAGGATTGTTTTCCTGATTTCTTTCTCCATAGGTTCATTGTTGGTGTATAGGAATGGTATTGATTTTTTTTGTGTATGTGTTGATTTTGTCTCCTGCCACATTACTGAATTTGTTTATTAATCCTAAGGGTCTTTTGGTGAAGTTTTGTTGGTCTTCCATGTAAAAGATCATGTCCTCAGTAAATAAGGATAGTTTGACTTCTTCCTTTCCAATGCACATCCCTTTTGTTTCTCTCGCTGCCTTCCCTGCATACTACCCAGAAGCCAGACTAAGCTCTGTCACTCTGGAATTTCCTCTTCTCTTATATCAGGGAAAATATATATATTTTTCAGTTTGAGAAAATCCTTTCCCCTTCATGTTTCTTCTAATATTTTTTGTTGTCTTTACTGGTAAATTTTCCTCCCTCTGGGGCTCAAGGCAGTTATGAACAAAAGCCAGGAACTGTGTGGCAGATATCAGTTTTCTGCCCTGCTGCAGACACCCTGGAGGTCATGAGGGCTAGAACCAACTACCTCCTTGATGAGGCAGAGAAAAAAAAGAAGAATGAACAGGGGAAAACCAATACATAGATATACTAATCTCTTAATATATTATCAAGTTACGGAGCAAAAGGAATTCTCATATGCCATTCGTGGTAGTGTAAATTGATACAGCCACTTTGGTCGAGTTTTGCAGTAACTACTAAGGTCAAACAAATGTATATCATAAATATTATCTGTAGATATACGTCCAATATAAATGACTGCTTATGACCACCAAAAGACATGATAGGAGCATTCATAGTAGCACAATTCATTGTTTTGTTTTTTTTTTTTGGTACCAGGAATTGAACTCAGGTCCTTGTGCTTGCGAGGCAGGTGGTGGAACCACTGAGCTAAATCCCCAGCCCTATGGTAGCACTATTCTTAATAGGCCCAAAATGGAAACAAACCAAATGTCCTTCAGTCATGGATGATATAACCATACTCTGGAATATTATATACAGCAGTGAAAATAAAACAAGATGCAGCAACATGGCTGAATTTCACAAACAATGTTGAACTAAGGAAAATAAGCAAATACTCTACCCAGGAAACAGAGAAATCATATAGTATGATTCTCTTTATATACAAAGTTTTTCAAATGGCAGAACCAAACTGTGGTGTTGAGTCAGTGTTGTGGTCACCCATGGGGAGAAGCGAAGGAGGTACTGTTTGACAGGAAGCACAGATGGGCTTTTAGAGGCTGGGAATGTTCTCATTTTTTTGGTTTGTTTTTTTACCATGTGTGGGTTCAGTTTGTGATAATTTCTTGAAAATTAATATGTAATCCTCATAACTTTGTGCACTTTTCTATATATAGCCAATAAAAAGTTTAATAATATAGGCAAGAAAAAATAAAGGCCTGATTAGTTTTAGATACATAGTAGAAAGGAGAGGGAAACAAGAACTGAATGAACACTAGAGAGTGGGAGGAGTCCCAGACAATGCCCAGGAGTCCAACTGAACAAATGATGGTGGGATTCGTTGAGATAAAGAAAATTGGAAGAGGTAAAACTAAGTACATAGGTAATGAATCTGATGGGCACATAATGTATTCGTAGAGTCTGGGAGGCATAATGATATGGAGTTTAAAAAGAAGAATACTTTTTGATTCTCTAATTTCTAGAATAAACACATACCTCCCTTGATCTCCCACTTTATTAGATTAAAAAACATGTGCAGAATGCATGAGTAACTATTTGAGGACTCTGTAAAGTAAATACCAGAAGGCAGACCAGAGAAGAACCCTAGACCTAAAAATAACCCATGAAAACTAGTGGTGAGTTTACTATTTTTGTTGCTCTAGCATCCTCCAGCAGGAACTCAACACTTTAATACTAGAAATGAGCATTTTGGAGCTGACAGAGATCGTGTAGCTCTGGATCAAAGAGCATAAAAGAAAACTGGAGGAAATAGGTGGATACCTTTTTTCTTTCTTTTTTCTCCTATTCTCTTGCTACCAGGTCGGCAGGCAGTCTCAGTTGGGGTGGTGTGACAGTGGTAAAGAGCAACTAGGAATGGGAAGCTGTATCTGATTGTAATCCCAATACTTACAACTGAGGCAGGAGGATTGTAAGTTTGAGCTCAACCTGGGCAATTTAGTGATCTAGTGAGATACTGCCTCAAAATAATAATAATAATAATAATAATAATAATAATAATAATAATAATAATAAATGAAAGAACTGGGGATGTAGCTCAGTTAAAAGGCCCTGGATTCAATCCCCAGTACAAAAAAGAAAAGAAAAGAAGTCTAGCAGGATCTGGTGGAACATGTCTGTAACAGAACACTCTGAGAGATGGAGGCAGGAGGATTACAAATTTGAGTCCAGCCTGTGGCAATTTATGTATTTAGCGAAATCCTGTCTCAAAAAAAAAAGAGGGGGGCTGGGAATGTAGGTCAGCCTGATGACCTTGGTTCAAATCCCAGTACTGCAAAAACAAACAAATAAACCATCCAAATTCTAGGAGACTTCTTTACTGTTCAATGGAGCTGTGGCTCTGGGAGGGGCCAAAACCTGTGGCTTTTTGTTTTGTTTTGATCTCTGCCTTCCTGTACCCTGATCTATACCTTCTTGCGTGGCCCAGGCACAGCGCAGTCCTGGGGGTGGATTATATCTGGCCTGCTAAGCCACAAATGAGAGCCCAGGGAACCAGAAAGTACTGGGAAGTTAACAGCCAATGGAAAATGAGAACCTCAAGAAAGCAGGCTCTCTCCATAAAGCTGTTATGAACTCTAAGGTTTACTGTTGACCTCTGTGTGTGTTTCCTGGTCCTAATTAGTATAACAAAGCCTCCTAACTGATATAAACAGGCCTCCTCAGGGACACAACCGACTGAATTGACCTAATTGATCACTGGTCTGTCAAATGAGAAAGATTTGATTTGCCTGGTAAATTTTTGAAAACTTCAACTGCCACTGGAAACAGGCTTGTAGGGGAAAAAAGTGCAATATTTTCCATAGGTGGGAGGGGAGAGAACAGCAGAGGGAATTTCATTGAAGTGATGGAACTGTTCTGTATCCTGATACTGGTGGAAGAGGCATGAATCTATAAATTTAGTAAAATTTTTAAAAATGTAAACCAAAAGAACAAAAGCCAATTTTAGGGAAAAATGAAAAGTACATTTTAAAACATGTGACAGCTCTGGACCCTCAATTTTGAGGTTGCCTGTGTTTAAATTCTGATATTATCACTTATCAGCTATTTGATACTAACCTATCAAACAGGTACAATCATAGCTTTTGCCTTCTAGAAGGTTTGTTGTGGTGAAAATTAAGTGAGATAATACATAAAATGTGCTTAGAACAGTGCCTAACACATAATATATGCTCAGTAAACATCTGTGTCCAGTAGATGGTTCAATGTAAGGGCCTGGCTGGGGTGCTGGAGACGGGTGAGAGAGTGGAAGACCTCACCCTGTGAATCAGTGTTGGCTATATTTGGCTACTTGTAGTCACAGGAAGAATGGCTGCAGTAACTTGATGTACTTTTGATTAATTTATTTTATTTTTGATCAACACAGAATATTCATACATATCTATGGGGTCCAATGTGATGTTCAAAACATGTGTACATTGAGTAATGATCAACTCAGGTGTGTTCTATAGCACAGTAGGGTGAATATAGTTAGCAATGCATTGTATATCTCAAAATACAAGACAGGAGTTTGAATATACTGATCTTACATTTTTAGCACATCCAACTCTTATAGCCACTACCCTTCTTTCCTTCATGCTTGACTACCTTCCAGTTTTTGCATAGCTCCTAATTGGTGGCACTGTCATCACTTTGGTCTTTAGTTCATTGACTGGTCATGATCTCTCCAAACTACTTAAGCTATTTTCAACCATGGCTGTGAAAGAAAATTTCTCAGACATTCTACACAATGATTGGCCTTGACTCTTAAAAACTGTCAATGTCATGAAAGTCCAGAAAAAAAGGGCAAGGAACTGTTCTAGATTAAAGGAGATTAAAGGAACATGATAAGTAAATGCAATGCATGGAGCTTATATGGGGTGCAGGAGAACAGAGATAGAGGCCATTATTGGGATATTTAAGGAAGATGAATATGGATTTTATGTGGAAGAATGTCCTTGTTCCTAAGGGATACACATTGGAAGGTTTAGGGTTGATTATCATGATGTCTGTACTAACTTTCAAATAGTTCATCAAAATAATAATAATTTATATAATTACTTTATATATATGCATATTATGTATGTATAGTCAGTTGTGTGCTCAATAAAACAAGATGCAAAATGTTAACCGGTGAACCTGGATAAAGGTATGGATACTCATTGTACTAGTCTTAACAACTTTTCTGTAGATTTTAATTTCTTCAAAACAGAAAGGTATAATAGAACACTGGTAAAGATTTTTAGAAGTGCATATGCCCACATTACAGACTTAAACTAAGGAACTAAGAGTTTCTCTGAGGGCAGTGCAGGCTGGAAAACCATATTTTAAAAGTTTCTGGCCGGGGATTTAGCTCAGTAGTTCTCCTGCCTGCCTCGCGAGCGCAAGGTGCTGAGTTCGATCCCCGGGACCAAAAAAAAAAAAAGTTTCAGGACCACAGCAAAGAAACGCAATTGGAGAGCATCATCTCACACCTTCTCCTGCCTCCTTTGGTTCTTGCCATCTTTTAGGACCCAATCCTGGCAAAGTTCCAGCTGGACATGGCACCAAGCCTCTGTAAAGGAGTCCCAGCTAGGGAGTGGGAGTGATGAAAAGAATGGCAAGTGGAGGCTGATCTTGGGGCACTCCAACACTTCACAGATGGTCATGAAAGAGACTGAGAAGGAAGGAAGGGCCAGGAAAGTTGGAAAGAACCCCCAAGTGTGGACTCAATGGAGGACGGAAAGAGATAACAAGTCGCTGTAGGTGTGCCTGGCTAGAGGTTACATGAGAATCAGGAGAACTAAGTTTTTCTGTCAGTTCAGAAGTAGATCATTTGTACCAGGGACTTTTCTGACAAGCCTCATCTACCCTCTAGCAGACAGTTTGTGCCACAGGAATGTTGGGCAAAGACATCTGAAATTTCTGACAGAGGAAATTTCTTCTCCAAAAGCCAGGTCTCTGGGACACAGGTACTATCAATTCCCTTACCCAACCCTTAAAAGGTTAGCTGGTCAAGGTGTTTGCCTTTGCTTCCCATTTCCTGTTGAGTTCAGAGGTAGGATTTATGGGAGGTGTTGTGTGAAACCACTTCAGGAGAAAGTACATCCATTTGTCATCTGGAGTCGGGGAGAGTATAGTCTGAAGTCTACTCTTTCTTGCACTGGTGGGAGTGAGAGAAAGTATTGCCATAGGGAAGAAAAGTGAAAATCTGCCACTTTCTCCTTCACTAATTCTGTCCATCATTTCCCCACTGCCTCCCAAGAGGTGTGATGGCCCCTGGTGTGGATAAATCATTTCAACCTTTAGTAAAGTCTAGTGAGGCTGGCATTTTCAAAACAGAAAAATGAAAGGAAAAATAAAGAATAACTGAACAGCACATTGCTCCCTCTAATCCATCCTTTTCATAGTAGACTGAGTAAGCATTCCAGAACACAAATCTCACTGTGAAACTGTGGGGCTCAGATCTTTCAAATGGCTTCTTCTTGACCTTATGAACAAGTCCAAATTTGAAAAAAAATTATTAGTATATGTTTGCAATGCATAATGAACATATTCATCATGGAATATTGCTATATACACATATGGTGTCTTGATTCTTATTTCCCTTTCCCCTTCCTCCAAATTTTAAACATAATATGCAAGACTCTGAAATCTGATGCCATCCTTTGCTTCTTCCCCTTCATACACTCTACTCCAGCTACCCTATCTCTTCCTAGTATCCAAACAAGCCATTCACCTCTGGCCTTTCTCACATGTTTGGTCACCCACCAACCACTTAAGTCAAGCATGGCAGTTGGGTACAGATTCCAGAGTCATTTTGCCTTGGCTTAATCCCAGATGTGGGTGAACTTGAGTTTCTCTGCTTTCATTTCCTCAGTTGCAAATTGAAGCTAACAATGAGTGCTGGGAGGATCGCATGAGAAAAATCTGTGAAAAGAGCTCAGCAACAGGGCCTGACAAAAAGTCAGAATGCATGAAATGTTTGCTGTTACTTAACAAACATTGATTGACTAGCTGCCTGGTAGGGAGGCCTGTTTTTGTTGTTGTTGTTTATTTTTTATTTGGTACTGAGGATTTAACCCAGGACTTTCCCACCAAATTACATCCCCATTCCTTTTTTTTAAATTTTAAATTTTGAGACAGGGTTTTGCTAAGTTGCTAAATTGTCCAGGCTGGGCTCCAACTTACAATTCTTCTGCCTCAGACCCGCTAAGTGCTGGGATTACAGGCTTGCATCACTGTGCCTGGTTTATGGGAGGCCTCTATATCTGTGATGGTTAAGCTTAGCTGTCAATTTAAGCAGTTGAAAAGACTCTTGGAGAGATGGTTGAATCATTTATAGCTGAATGTGCTGTTAGGAGGTGGGGCCCAGTTGGAGATGGGTCACTGGGGACATGGCATTGGAGGGTTTAGCTCTCCCTGACTTTCTTTCCAACCTGCTTTGTTTCCAGCCACTACAAGCCAAACAGCTTTCTCGACCATATTCTTCTGCCTTGGAGCAAGCTGACCTGGCTCTGAAACCATGAGCCAAATTAAACATCTCTTCTTTTAAGTTACAAATATTGGGTATTTATTTTGTCCTAGATGAGAAAACTAATGCAATTTACAGTCTAGTGGAGAACCAAGCCTAAAACGAGTACTTAATAAAACAAAGGGGAAGTAAGGCTAGAGCTATGTAAGGAGCAACTCATGAGGTCCCTCCCACCTTTTCCTTTAGCTGTCCTCGTTTTAGGTATTACTCCAAATTCAATTCTTTGCCAGGCCCCAAGCCTTGGGAGAGATAAAAGATGGTAAAGCTTTTCTATCTAGGTGTGGTAGCACACGCTTATAATCTCAGCACTCTGGGAGGCTGAGGCAGGAGGATCATGAATTTGGTGATTGGGCAACTTAGTGACTTTGTGTGACTTGGTTTAAAAAAAGACTGGGGATGTAGCTCAGTGCGAGGGCTCCTAGTAACACACACACACACAGAATTTTCAAGCAAGGTACCGAATACATGCCAGTAATCCTAATAGTGAGGGAAGCTGAGGCAGGAGGATTACAAATTCAAGTCCTATCTAGGTGGCTTAATGAGTCCACAAAATAAAAAGTGAAAATAAAAAAGGTTGGGGAACGCAGTTTAGGTAATGTGCCACTGAGTTCAATCCCTAGTACTGCAAAAATCAATCAAGGCCAGAGATTTAGCTCAGTGGTGCCGCCACCTGCCTCACAAGTGTAAGGTCCCAAGTTCAATCCCTGGTACAAAAAGAAAAAAAAAATCAATCAATCCCAACCTAGGGTTGGCATTCAGACTGTAGGTATAGATACCTGCCTACTAGCTATCAAAATGTTAAAATACTTTCATGGTGACTGGCAAATGCCCTGAGTACCCCAAATGTTCCATAACATCTCTTTCTCCTCCATCTCACACATTCTGGCTCTTTAGTGCACTGGCTGGATACTACCAGGAACTGCCCTTGTCCCCCACCAATGTACATGTGTATCAGCCTGTCTTCAGGTACTCTTTCACTCTGTACCCCCCTCCCCCATACAATGAGCATCCTCGATTCCTGTGAGCAAATGAGAAATCCCTATCTGTTCTGTGAGGCTGCATTTTGAGCATGACCTCTGCTTGCATTTGGGCCTATTGCCTGCTCTGAATCCTAAGAGTTGTGTCTGCTTTTTGAGGGGATGCTGGCTGACTTAGGGTAGCTTCAGGCCTTTGTCTGGGCCACCGTGCTATGGTCTATTCCCGAAATACTGTACTTTTGACAACCTGTGCCTGTTCACCTGGCTAGATTCTTTCCATTCCACCCTGCATCTCACTGCAGAGGTTCATTTGCCCTCTAGATGTGCTTACTCCATTCTGTCAGTGTTCCCTGCACTGTTCACAGGATTCATCCCGACACTAACATTATGGAGAAGGTCCTGGTGTTCTATGAAGCAGAATAGAGTGGAAGCTTTCTGTTCTTGAATCCCAGCTCTGCCACTTCTTAGCTGTGTGATGATGGGAAAGTTACTCTCATTTCTGTGCTTCAGTTACCTCATTTTAAAAATAGTATAATGATAGTAACTACTTCATAGGGTTGTTGGGATGATTAAATGATATCATAATGGAAGCACAAATTATATTATAGTGGAAAGCACTTAGAAGAAGAATGCTTGGCTCAGTAAAATCCCTACAAATGTTAAACATTATTATTTTTACTATTATTTTGTTCTGAAGCTTTAATGGACACATTTAGGCATTACTTTGAAACATTGTCAATATAGTTGCTTCTTTTGATCTGCACAACACTTCCAGAGAGATAGATACGAATGATAAAGATTAGCATCTCCTTTTTTGAGGTGGGAAAGCTAACACTAGGTTATATAGTAAGTGAGGTATCAAGGTTAAGGACAAATTTTATGATTCCTATTCAATGTTATTTTCCCCCACCAGTGAAGAGGTGGATCATTATTTATGCAATAAACATTTATTGACTAGTTACTATGTACTAGGCACTGTACTGGGTACTGAGAATACAGTAGTGGGCAAGCAGACAAGTCCCTGTTCATGAAGTTATTTTTCTAGTAGCAGACAGTAAATAAGCAAGTAAACAACAATACATAGTATATACTAGTGAGTGTGATAAAAATAAAACAAAGTGATGTGATTGTAAGTAACTATTGGTAGATGTGACCATTAATCATGATATGTCAACTTGAATGATTTAAGAAATGCCTAGTAGAATAGTAAAGCACAGTTCTGGGTGAGTCTATGGATGATTGAGATGTAGACCAGCCAACTTAGGGGAGAAGACTTATCCTGAGTGGTATAAAAAGGGAAAGGAAGAAGTGCACCTATTTAGAAGAGCTCCAGTCTTCTTGTGCCCTTTGCTGCTATCACCTTTGGGACATCGGTTTCCAAGTCTCCAATTTCTTTAGTCTTCCAACTCAGACTTACTGATGACCCTTCAGTGAGCTTATAGGCCTAAGACCTTTGACTGGTGTTGCATCCTTTTTTTTTTCATTAAGTTTATTGGTACATTTTAGGTATACAGAATGATGACATTCATCATTGAGAATTTGTAACTTTACATGATATATCTTGGTTCTTATTTTTCCCCCCTTCCCCTGCCCTCTCTTCCACCCCTCCCTATTTACAAAGACTTTGTTTCCATTTTTTCATTTTCTCATATTTATTCCTTTCTCTCCTTTCATCCTCCTTCCCCTTTGGAACTTTTCTTCCTATTTTACATTGTCTATTGTACATTTTGATCCTTATTTACACTTTCAGTTTCTCACACCAAAGAAACTATTCGGTATTTACACATGTGTGTCCTATTTATTTCATTTAAGAGTATGGCCTCAATGCACATCCATTTAGCTATAAATGTCTCTAGTTTCTCATTCTTTATGTCTGAGTAGTACTCCATTTTATATTTAAAAAAAACCCCACATCTTCTTGATCCAGTCTCCAGTTGATGGGCAATTGGGTTGTTTCCAAGTTTTAGCTATTAAAAACTGTACCACTATGAACATGGGTGTACATATTTCTCTGCAGTATGATTCTTTAATTTGGGGGGGGGAGCTAGTTGGGTCAAATGTGACCATTAATCGTAGTTCTTTGAGGTATCTCCATACTGATTTCCACAGTGGTTGCCCAGTCTACACTCCCACCAACAGTGAAGAAGGGTTCCTTTTCCCCCCAAACCCCACCAGCATTTGTTATTGGTTGATTTCTTGCTAGCAGCCATTCTTTCTGGAGTGAGGTGGAATCTCAGCATTGTTTTCATTTGTATCTCTCGAATGACCAGTGATGTTGAACATTTTTTCATATGTTTATTTGCCATTTCTACTTCTTTGTCTGAGAAATGTCTGTTCATTTCAGATGCTCATTTTTGGATTGGGTCTTTAAATTTGGGAGGTCCAATTTTTTTAAGTTCTTTATATATTCTAGATAATAGACCTTTGTCTGAGGAACAAGTGGTAAAAATATTTTCCCACATTGTGGGTTGTCTCTTAACACTGTTGGTGGTTTCTTTTTCTGTGCAGATGCTTTTTAATAAGAAGAGATCCCACTTGTTGATTGTTTGTGCTAGTTCACGGGCAACTGAGGTTTTGTTCATGAAATCTTTTTCCTACGCCAATGTCTTCAAGAGTTTTACCTAACCTCTCTTCCAAACAATTTAGTGTTTCTGTTTGAATATTTAGATCTTTGATCCATTTTGATTTTAGTTTAGTGCATGGTGAGAGGTATAGGTCTAGTTTTAATTGGCAAGTTGAAACCCAACTTTTCCAGTACCTTTATTAAAGAGGGTATCTTTCCTCCAGCGAGGGTGTTTGGCTCCTTTGTCGAAGATGAGGTGGCTGAGTGTGTATGGAATTGTTTCTGCATCTTCTAACCTGTTCTACTGATCCTTGAGTCTGTTTCTTTGCTAGTATCATGTTGTTTTTTTTTAAATCACAGTAGCTTTGTAGTATAGTTTCAAATTGGGGATTGTGATACCTCCACCTTGTCTTTGTTGCCTAGAATTGCTTTTGCTTTTCTAGGTCTCTTCTTATTCCACATGAAGTTTTGGATTGTTTTCTCTAGTTCTGTGAAGCATGCTTTTAAAATTTCAATTGAGATTGCATTGAATCTATATAGCAGTTTTGAAAATATGGCCATTTTCACTATATTCATTCTTCCTACCCAGGAGTAAGGGATGACTTTCTGTTTTCTGATATCCTCTTTGATCTCTTTTTTCAGCGTGCTGTAGTTTTTAGAGTAAAGGTCATTGATTTCTTTCATTAGGTTGAATCCTTGGTATTTCATTTTTTGGGATGCTATTGTAAAGGAGTAATTTTGGTGCTGCATCCTTGATCCCTGTCTTGGGATCACGTATTCTGCGGCTTCCATCTTTTTGGCTGGGCAGCTACTGGATCCTCCAGCTCTCCAGGGCCCAGATGGCCATTGTGGATTCTCCTACCTCTGATCTTGCAGACAGCCATTGTGGACCCTCCTATCTGATCCTGTAAGCCTACTTAATAAATTCCTTTGTATAATTATACATATATTTTCTGTTGATTCTACTCCTCTAGAGAACCCAAATACAGAAGACAAGGTGGTGAAGGAAGGCTTTTCTAAGGGGGTGACTTTCATGACAAGAAGTCAAGATTGAGGCTTTCCCATCTTTTATATGTAGCTGGCTGGGATCTGAGAGGGAATTTCTCATAAAGAGGGGGCACCCAAGGTCCTACCATGGGGCACCACTGTCAAGTAGAAGGAGCAAGATGGAGGGAGGCAAAGTAAGGATGGCTCAGAGCCCAAAGCTAGCAAGATGCTAAGTCGGAGACTTTCTGGGAAAAGGCAGGAGAAGAAAGAATCTTGTGAACAGTGAAAGGGAATTTTTTCCCTTATAGGTATTTATTGAATTTAAGTTTATTCTTTTTTGGAACTGAGTATTGAACCTAGAGCCTCACAAATGTTAAGCAGGTATTCTACTATTGAACTACATCCTCAGGCTTAAACGTTTTTAAGGCACCATGAGATAGTTTAGATATAATAAATGAACTAATTTTAAGAGTATAGATTTATGCATCTTGAGAAACACGCTTATGAAGATATATAAAATATTTCCATCACCCCAAAATGTCCCTTTATGACCATTTATATCAATTCTGATCAGACATTGTGCAGAATGTCTCTCAATTTGGGTTTGGCGATGGTTTCTCATGATTATACGGGGGTTATGGTTTTGTGACAAGAATGACACACAGGTGATACCATCTTCATATCACATCAAGAGATATATGACATCAGTATGTTTTCACTGGTGATGTTACCTTGATTATCTATTAAAGTGTGCCGGAAGGGTTTCTTTGTTGTAAAGTTACTATTTTAGCCTGCTCCATCCAGCCCGCACTGAGCACACTGGTGGGGCGCCAGAGAGGGTGGTCCCAGGTTGCCGGGAGCCCCTCTCCATCCAGCCTGTGCCAAGCACACCAGCGGGTACCAGCCAGAAAGTGAGGACCCCTCACCACTCACCACACCCATGGCGGCAATCCACTTAGCCCCACGGGCACCTGCAGGACACTCCCCCCCCCCCCCCGACTCTGGCCTCTTGGCTGTACCGCTACCTGGTTCCACACTACAAAGAAACAAGGGACACCAGGTCACCATACTGGGTAAGTTGTAGAGATCATCACCTCCTATCAGAACCTGGACTATCTTCAGGGCAAGGGCAGCTGGAATCTGCAGTACAACCTTGCAGAGTTCAACCCTACAGGAGGACAGGGAGCTCAACTTGGGACTTGCCACCAGAAATCTGCCTGAATCCCAGGGGTCTGCAACTGGCTTGCTGAGACTCACTGAGATATATCTGCACACTGCTGCCCACGTTGTCTATTGTGACAGCAAAGAAATATGCTGAAGGAGGCCCTTCATTTTCATTTTCATTCCCAAAATTATTATTATTGGGATTTTTTTGCTATTATTTTTAATTTTTTTCTTGCTCTTTTCAAATTTTTATTTTTCTCTTCTTTTTTCTTTCTTTCTCTTTCCTTTCTCTCTCTCTCACACTCACTCTCTTGCTATCCCACATTGTTCTTCATCTCCATTTTTGTTCCTGTTCTGGCCCTAATTCAAATTTCTTCTTTATTTGTCTTTTATTCTTTTTTTCCTTCTCTCACCTGTGTCCTCTGGCCTCACTGCTGACCTTCTGCTATCCTTCTATCTATCCCTCCCTTCCCAACTCCTTCTAACTCCCCATCCCAAAGGGCAAAGTTGCTATGTTGAAGAGTTTATACACTATAAATATATGTTGGGTTGGTCCTAGATTTGGATTTAATTCACACACTTAAAGGCAATAGATTAATAACTTTCATAAATTGTCATTTTCTAAGATGTACTTGATGCTATGGTACTGCTGATTGTATCACTTGGGCTAAGGTTGTGATTGATCTAATCAGTGGTCTTTCCTCGTATAATGAAAATGAGATAGCCTCAGAGTCATTACAGACTCAAAACCTAAAGACCAGCTATATCTGGAAGACACCTTTAAGAAGCAATCATTCCATAAAGGTTCTAATTACAAGCAACAAAGATACTTACAATAAGCAATTTTGAAGTATCAACCCAGGAATTGAACCAAGGACAGAACCAAAAACAAAAATGAGAAGACATTTAAGCAAGGCACAAACTCAGACTTCCACCCCACCAAAGGTAAATTCTGGGGGAAATGAGGTGGAAAAGTCTGATAATCAACCACCTGGACACACTGAACTGATAGCACAGGAAGTAACAAAGCAGTGAATGAGGCTCTAGAAAAATTCAAAGCAGAAATAATCTCCCAGATAACTACAGAGATGGTGAGCAGTGTGAAAGATATGATTAGAGGCTGTAGAACAGAAACAGATTAAAAAAAAAAAACATGAGCTCAGAAACATACTAGAAGCTTGAATGCCCAGAATAAGAAAGAAATGTAAACCATGATCACCCAACATAAGAAAGAAATGGAATCCATGAAACAGATTTAAACAGATATTCAGGAGGTTAAAAACTCCACTGAAAGTATGCACAGCAGATTAAGGGAATCTGAAGATAGAATATCAGATATAGAAGACAGGATTGTGGTTAAGGACCATGAAAACACAGATTTCTTAAAAATTGTAAGGGACCATGAGAAATCAATCCAGCAGCTGCTAGATGATACAAAGAAGAAAAGCATAAGACTGATAGGAGTCCACGAAAAAGCAGGAGGAAGTACAATTTACATAAAAAACTGTTCACAGAAGTAATAGTTGAAAACTTCCCAGACAGAGGTAGAGAATTCGAAATACAGATAAATGAGGCATATAGAACTCCAGCTAGTCACAATATAAATAAAATCTACACCTAGACATACAATAGTCAAGATCCCAGAAACCCAACAGAAGAACAAAATCCTACAAGCAGTTAGAGAAAAGAAACAAATAACCTATAAAGGAAAGCCCATCAGAATCACAGCAGACTTCTCAACACAAACCCTCAACTCAATGAGAGCCTGGAGTCAAGTATTTCAAGCCCTAAAAGAAAACAACTTCTAACCTAGACTGTTGTATCCTGCAAAATTATCTTTCAAAATCGATGGGGAAATTAGATACTTCCATAACAAAGAACACCTGAGAAATTTCATGAACACCAAACCAGCACTCCAAGCAATTCTAAGTATTATCCTAGACAAAGGCAACGAAGATCACAACTCCATGAGGCTCAACAAAGGGAAGCCACCAGACAAGGTAAGAAATGAAAGGGAAAGGGGGAAAAATAAGAAATAAAAGGGAAAGGGGGAAAAATAAGAAATAAAAGAGCTAACAGCAGTAAAACATCATGACAAGGATGAGTCAATATCTCTCAATTATAACTCTCAATGTTAATGGCCTCAATTCACCAATCAAATGAAATAGACTGGCAGAATGGATTAAGAAGCAAAATCCAACAATATGCTGTATACAAGAAATGTACCTCAAAAGGAAATTCATAGACTGAAAGTAAAAGGATGGAAAACAGCTCCCCATGCCACAGGAACCCAGAAAAGAGCAGGGGTAGCAATCTTATTTGCAGACAAAGTAGATTTCAAAGCAAATCTAATTAAGAGAGACAAAGATGGTCACTACATCCTTGTGAAGGGAACAATCGAAGAGGAAGAGGTGACAATCCTAAATATGTATGCACCAAATTCGAATGCCCCCATCTATACAAAACAAATATTAATGGACATGAAAAACCAAATAAGCACTAATACAATTGTAGTGGGGAACCTCAATACCCCACTATCACAAATAGACAGATCATCTAGAGAAAAAATTAACAATGAAATTCTAGAACTGAACCAAAGTATTGACCAAATGGATGTAATAGGTTTTTTTGTATTAAATTCTTTTATTGGTACATTGTAGGTATACAACACAATTACATTTCTCATTGGGAATTGTACCTTTACATAATGCATCTTGGTTCTTATTATTTCCCCATTCCTAGCCCTCCCTTCACGCCCTCCACCCTTCCCTATTTACAAAGACTTTATTTCCATTTTTTCCATTTGTCATCATTTTTCCTTTCCCTTCTTTCCTTTCCCCTGCCCCTCCCACTACCCCTACCCATTTGGACCGTTTCTTCCTATTTTACATTATCGATTATTCATTCTAATCACTGGTACATTTTAGGTATACAATATAATGACATTCATCATTGGAAATTTGCACCTTTACATAGTTTCTCTTGGTTCTTATTTTTCAACCTTGCCCAGCCCTCCCTTCAACCCCTCCAGCCCTCCCTATTTACAAAGATTTTGTTCCTATTTTTCCATTTTCTCATATTAATCCCATTCCCTTCTATCCTTTCTCCTAGCCCTCCCACTTCCTTCCCCTTTGCTCCCTTTCTTCCTATTTCACATTACCTATTATACATTTAGTCCTTATTTACACTTTCAGTTTCTCACACCAGAGAAACTATTCAGTATTTGCACAGTGTCCTATTTATTTCACTTAAGAGTATTGCCTCAATGTGCATCCACTTAGCTATAAATGTCTCTAATTTCTCATTTTTTATGGCTGAGTAGTACTCCATTTTATAAAAAAAACACATTTTCTTTATCCAGTCTCCAGTTGATGGGCATTTGGGCTGTTTCCGAGTTTTAGCTATTACAAACTGCGCTGCTATGAATATGGGTGCACATATATCACTGTGGTATGATTCTTTTAACCCAGCAGTGGAATAGCGGGGTCAAATGGGACTTCCAGTCCTAGTTATTTGAGGTATCTCCATACTGATTTCCACAGTGCTTGCACGAGTCTACACTCCCACCAGCAGTGGAGCAGGGTTCCTCTTTCCCCACAGCGGCGCCAGCATTTGTTATTGGTGGATTTCATGATAGCAGCCATTCTTTCTGGAGTGAAGTGGAATCTCAGTGTTGTTTTCATTTGCATCTCTTGAATGACCAGTGATGTTGAACATCTTTTCATGTATTTATTTGCTATTTCTACTTCTTTGTGTGAGAAATGTCTGTTCATTTCAGATGCCCATTTTTGGATTGGGTCTTTAAATTTGGGAGGTCTGATCTTTTTAAGTTCTTTATAGATTTGAGATAGTAGACCTTTGTCTGAGGAAGAGCAGGTGAAGATTTTTTCCCACATTGTGGGTTGTCTCTTCACACTGCTGGTGGTTTCACTTGCTGTGCAGAAGCTTTTTAATAAGAAGAGATTGCACTTGTTGATTGTTTGTGTTAGTTCATGGGCAACTGAGGTTTTGTTCATAAAGTCTTTTCCTACACCAATGTCTTCAAGAGTTCTACCTAACCTCTGTTCCAGCTGGTTCAGAGTTTCTATTTTAATATTTAGATCTTTAATCCATTTTGATTTTAGTTTAGTACATGGTGAGAGATACAGGTCTAGTTTTAATCTTGGGCAAGTTGAAGCCCAATTTTTCCAGCACCATTTATTAAAGAGGCTATCTTTCCTCCAGTGAGGGTGTTTGGCTCCTTTATCAAAGATGAGATGGCTGAGTGTGTCTGGTGTTGTTTCTGCATCTTTTATTCTGTTCCACTGGTCCTCAAGTCTGTTTCTTTGCCAGTACCATGCTGTTTTTATCACAGTAGCTTTGTAGTATAGTTGCAGGTTGGGGATTGTGATACCCCCTGCCATGTCTCTGTTACCTAGAATTGCTTTTGCTATTCTGGGTCTCTTCTTGCTCCAAATGAATGTTTGGATTGTTTTCTCAAGGTCTGTGAAGTATGCTGCTGGGATCTCAATTGGAATTGCATTGAATCTATATAGCAGTTTTGGAAGTATGGCCATTTTCACTATATTAATCCTTCCTACCCAGGAACAGGGGATGTCTGTGCATTTTCTGATATCATCTTCAATCTCTCTTTTCAGAGTGCCATAGTTTTCAGAGAAGAGGTCTTTGATTTCTTTTGTTAGGATGATTCCTAGGTATTTCAGTTTTTTGGATGCTATTGTGAAAAGAATTATTTGATCTATTTCTCTCTCAGTGAGTCTGTCATTTGTGTAGAGGAAAATTATTGATTTTTGTGTGTTGACCTTGTAACCAGCTACTTGACTGAATTTGGTTATTAAGTTTAGAAGACTTTTGGTGGAGTTCTTGGGGTCTTCTATATAGAGTATCATGTCATCTGCAAATAATGACAATTTGACTTCTTCATTTCCTATCTTTATTCCTTTTATTTCTTTCTCTTGTCTAATTGCCATGGCTAATGTTTCCAGAACTATATTGAACAAGAGTGGTGATAGTGGACATCCTTGTCTTGTTCCTGATTTGAGTGTGAAGGATTTCAGTTTTGGACCATTTAGTATGATATTGGCTGTTGGTTTTTCATAGATGGCTTCTATCAGTTTGAGGTAGAGATCATCTATTCCAATTTTTTGTAGGGTTTTTATCATAAATGCATGTTGGATTTTGTCAAATGCTTTTTCTGCATGTATGGAGATAATCATATGGTTTTTGTCCTTGGCTCTATTGATATAGTGTATTACATTGACTGATTTGCGTATATTGAACCATCCCTGCATCCCTGGGATGAATCTCACTTGATCAGGGTGTATGATCTTCTTGACGATCTTCTGCATTCTGTTTGCCAGTATCTTATTAAGGATTTTTGCATCTATGTTCATTAGTGAGATTGGCCTATAGTTCTCTTTTTCAGTTGGGTCTTTCTCTGCTTTAGGGATCAAGGTGATGCTTGCTTCCAGGAATGAATTTGGGAGTATTGCTTCCCTTTCAATTTCATTGAAGAGTTTAAACAGCAGTGGCAGCAGTTCCTCTCTAAATGTCTTGTAGAATTCAGCAGCGAAGCCATCAGGGCCCAGGCTTTTCTTAGTTGATAAGTTTTTAATTACATTTTCAATTTCATTGGTTGATATTGGGTTGTTCACAATTTTTAGATCTTCTTCATTCAACTTTGGTAATTCATATGTATCTAGGAATCTGTCCATTTCTTCTGTGTTGTCCATCTTATTGGTGTATAGGTTCTGGAAGTAGGTATTGATGATCCTCTGGATTTCTGCTGAGCCTGTTGTAATTTCACCCTTTTCATTCCTAATTGCATGGATTTGGGCCTTTTCTTTCCTTTTTCTGATAAGGTTGGCTAAAGGTTTGTCAATTTTGTTGATTCTTTCGGGGAACCAACTTTTAGCTTCATTGATTTTTTTGTATCGTTCTCTTAGTCTCCATTGCATTGATTTCTCCTCTGATCTTTATAATTTCCTCCCTTGTATGAGCTTTGGGGTTGTCCTGCTCTTCTTTTTCTAGAAGCTTGAGGTTCAGCATCAGGTTGTTTAATTGGGGTCATTCTGTTTTCCTAATATGTGTATTCACTGCTATGAATTTCGCTCATAAGACTGCTTTCATTGTGTCCCACAGATTCCGATATGTTGTATTGTCATTGTCATTTAATTGAAGGAACTGTCTGATTTCTTCTTTAATTTCCTCTATGACCCATTGGTTATTCAGAAGTGTGTTGTTCAATTTCCATGTGTTTATGAAATTTTTTGACTTTCTTTTGCTATGGATCTCCAATTTCATCGCACTATGGTCTGATAATGTACAGGGGATAACATCAATTCCTTTGCACTTACTTGAACATGTTCTGTGTGTGAGCATGTGGTCTATTTTGGAGAATGACCCATGTGCAGCTGAGAAGAATGTGTATTCTGATTTTGTGGGGTGGAAGACTCTGTAAACATCTGTTAAGTTCATTTGTTCAAGAGTTTGGTTGAGTTCTAGTATTTCATTACTTATTTTTAGTCTAGTTGATCTATCTATTTGTGACAGTGGGGTGTTGAGGTCCCCCACTACAATTGTATTAGTGCATATAGGACTTTTCATGTCCGTTAGTACTTGTTTTATATAGTTGGGTGCACTAGTATTTGGTGCATAGATATTTATGATTGTCATCTCTTCCTCTTGGATTCTTCCCTTTACAAGGATGTAGTGTCCTTCTTCGTCTCTCTTAATCAGTGTTGGTTTGAAATCTACCTGATCTGCCAAGAGGATAGCTACTCCTGCATTTTTTCTGGTTCCTGTCACATGGAGTATTGTTTTCCACCCTTTAACTTTCAGCCTATGAGTTTCCTTTTGAATTAAGTGTGTTTCTTGTATGCAGCATATTGTTGGATTTTGCTTCTTGACCCATTCTGCCAGTCTATTTCTTTTGATTGGTGAATTGAGACCATTAACATTGATGGTTATAACTGAAATGTATTGACTTGTCATTGCCATGACTTTTCTTTTTGTTGGGTTCTCCCCCTTTACATTTAATTTCTTGTCATGCCAGATGGGTTCATTCTGCTTTGCTTTCTGGGGTTGTGATCCTCAATGTCTATTCCTAGGGTATTGTGTCAAATTCTTTGGAGTGCTGGTTTGGTATTCATGAAGTTCCTAAGGTGCTCTTTGTCATGCAAGTATCTTATTTCTCCATCCATCTTGAAAGATAGTTTTGCAGGGTACATCAATCTGGGTTGGAGGCTGTTTTCTTTTAGGGCTTGGAATATGTCACTCCAAGCTCTTCTTGCCTTGATGGTTTGTGTTGAGAATTCTGCTGTGATTCTGATGGACTTTCCTTTGTATGTGATTTGTTTCTTTTCTCTGACTGCTTGGAGAACTTTGTTCTTCTGTTGTGTTTCTGGAATCTTAACAATTATATGCCTATGTGTAATTTTTTTTTGATCAAGGCTATTTGGAGTCCTATATGCCTCACTTATCTGTATGTCAAGCTCTTTTCCCCTGCTTGGGAAGTTTTCTGCCATTATTTCTGTGAAGACATTTTTAATGTCATCTCCACTCTCTCCTGTTTCTTCATTGAGCCCAATCAGTCTTAGGTCATTCTTCTTTGCATCATCTAGCAGCTGCTGGATTGATTTCTCATGTTCCCTTATAATTTTGAAGCAATTTTTCTTTTCCTGGTCACTAATTGCAATCTTATCTTCTATATCTGAAATTCTGTCCTCACATTGTCTCATTCTCCTGTGTAGACTTTCAATGGAGTTTTTCATGTCCTGGAAATCTATCTGCATCTGTTTTATGGATTCCATTTTTTTCTTCTGTTGGGATTCCATCATGTTCCTGAGCTCCTCTCTAGATTTATTAATCATGTCTTGCACTAGGGGCACAATTTCTCCTGTTATCTGAGAAATTATTTCTGATTTCATTTTTTCCAGATCTCCTTTTGTTGCTAGTTCAGTAGGTCCAGGTGGTTGAGTATCAGAGTGTTCCATCTCATTTCCCTTTGGGGTTGCTGTAGGTGATCTGGAAGTTTGGTTTTGAGACTTATTTATGTGTTTTCTCATTTCGACTGGGCCAGGGGGCTGTTAGCGCCTGCACGGAGTACCTCCTCTGAGCTGGATGAGGTGGGCCAGGAGCCTGGAGCAGCGGTAGGGATGGTGGCCAGGAAACCCCTTCATCTGGACCAGGAGCAGTGGGATGGTGGCTCAGAAGACCCTCCCTCTGGGCCAGGAGCAGTGGGAGGGATGGTGGCCTAGAAGCCCCTTCCTCTGGGCCAGGAGCAACAGGACAAAAGGTGGCCCAAAAGCCCTTTCCTCTGGGCTGGGAGCAGCGGGAGGGATGCTGACCGGGAAACCCCGTCCTCTGGACCAGGAGCAGTAGGACGGCGGCTCAGAAGCCTCTACCTCTGGGCCAGGAACAGCGGGACTCAGTACCTTGGTCTGGTGGTCTGGTGTCCTCTGCGTCTTTGTAGTGTGGAACTAGGTAGCTACCTGTCTTCATCGGGGTGATTTGGTGTCTTCCAGGTGACTCAGGACCTTGGTAAGGCATGCACAGACCTTCCTGTGTGCAGCGGGTTGATTTGGCATGTTCTGTGTGACTCAGGACCTTGGTAGGGTGTGCTCAGACCTGCCTATCTGCAGCGGGCTGATTTTGCGTGTTCTTGTAATAGATTTTTACAGAGTGTTCTACCCTACAAAATTAGAATACACATTCTTTTCAGGTGCACATGGGTCATTCTCCAAAATAGATCACATGCTAATTCATAGGACATGTCTAAGTAAATGCAAAAGAATTGAAGTTACTCCTTGTATATTATCAGATCATAGTGCAATAAAATTGGAGATCAATAACCTAAGAAACCGCAAAACCCCAACAAACACATGGAAATGGAATAACACCTTCCTAAATAACCAATGGATCACAGAGGAAATGAAAGAAGAAATTAGACAGTTTCTACAAGTAAATAATAATGCCAGTACCACATACAGGTATCTGTGGGACAAATGAAAGCTGCTCTATGTGGGAAATTCATAGCAGTGAATGCCCATATTAGGATAACAGAGAGAACTCACATAAACAACCAAATGCAGAACCTCAAGCTCCTAGAAAAAGAAGAGCATAGCAAACCCAAAGCTCATACAAGAGAGGAAATTATAAAGATCAGAGCAGAAATCAATGGAATGGAGACTAAGAGAATGATACAAAAAATCAATGAATCAAAGAGTTGGTTTTTCAAAGGAATAAATAAAATTGATAAACCTTTAGCCAACCTTATCAAAAAAAGGAAAGAAAAGGCTTAAATCCATGCAATTAAGAACAAAAAACATGAAGTCACAATAGACCCAGCAGAAATCCAGAGGATCATCTATATGTACTTAGAGAACCTGTACGCTAATAAATTGGAAAACACAAAGAAATGGACAAATGCCTAGATACTTACGAATTGCCAAAGTTAACCAAAGTTAAATGAAGAAGAGATAAAAATTCTAAACACCCAAATTACAATGTGTGAAATTGAAAATGTAATAAAAAATTTACCATCAAAGAAAAGCCCAGGTCCTGATGTGTTCAGTACTGAATTCTACAAGACATTTAAAGAAGAACTATCACCATTAGTCTTTAAATTCATCAAGGAAATTGAAAGGAAAGCAAGGCTTCCAAATTCATTCCTGGAAGCAGGTGTTACTTCAATTCCAAAACCAAGGAAAGATCCAACCCAAAAAGAAAACTACAGGCCAATCTCCCTAAGGAACATAGATGCAAAAATCCTCAACAAGATACTGGCAAAGAGAATACAGAGGGTCATCAAGAAGATCATACTCCCTGACCAAGTCAGATTTATCCCAGGGATGCAAGGATGGTTCGACATACATAAAACAATAAATGTAATACACTATATTAACAGAACCAAGGACAAAAACCATATGATCATCTCAATAGATGCAGAAAAAGCATTTAACAAATCCAACACCCATTCATGATAAAAAGCCTACAGAAAATTTGAATAGAAGTTCTTTATCTCAACCTGATCAAGGCTGTCTATGAAAAACCAACAACCAACCTCATACTAAATGGTCAAAAATTGAAAACTTTAAGGTTAAAATCAGGAAAAAGGATACCCACTATCACCACTCATTTTTAATATAGTTTTGGAGACATTAGCCAGAGCAATTAGAAAAGAGAAAGAAATAAAAGGAATAAAGATAGGAAAGGAAGAAGTTAAACTGTCATTAGTTGCTGATGATATGATACAATACATAGAAGACCCAAAAAATTCAGCCAAAAGACATCTAGACTTAATGGACAGATTCAGTAGAGTAGCTGGATACAAGGTCAACACTCAAAAAGCAATAGCCTTCTTATATAAAAATAACAGACTCACTGAGAGAGACATTAGGGAAACAATTCCTTTTACAATAGCATCCAAAAAAATGAAATATCTAGTAATCAATCTAACAAAGGAAGCAAAAGACCACTCTACTGAAAAGTACAGCACCCTGAAAAAAGAGATCAAAGAGGATATAAGAAAATGGAAAGACATCTCTTGCTCCTGGGTAGAAACCAATACAGTGAAAATGGCCATACTTCCAAAACTACTATATAGATTTAATGCAATACTGATTGAAATTCCAACAATATACTTCACAGGACTAGAGAAAATAATCCAAAATTTCATTTCAAACCAGAAGAGACCTAGAATAGTAAAAGCAATTCTAAGCAACAGAGACATGGCAGGGGGTATCACATCCCCAACTTGAAACTATACTACAAAGTTACTGTGATAAAAACAGCATGGTAACAAAGGAAGCAAAAGACCTCTACACTGAAAACTATAGCACTTTGAAAAAAGAGGTTGAGCAGGATATAAGAAAATGGAAAGACATCCCTTGTCCCTGGATAGGAAGAACCAATATAGTGAAAATGGACATACTTCCAAATCTATTATATGGGTTCATTGCAATCCCGATTGAAATTCCAACAATATATTTCACAGAACTAGAGAAATCAATCCAAAAATTCATTTGGAACCAGAAGAGACCTAGAATAGGAAAAGAAATTTTAGGCAACAGAGATATGGCTGGGGATATTACAATCCTCAACTTGAAACTATACTACAAAGCTATTGTGATAAAACAGCATGGTATTGGCAAAGAAACAGACCTGAGGATTAGTGGAACAGATTAGAAGATGCAGAAACAGCTACAGATATGCTCAGCCACCTCATCTTTGACAAAGGAGGCAACCATCCTCATTGGAGGAAAGATAGCCTATTTAATAAATGGTGTTGGAAAAACTGGATTTCAATCTGCCAAAGATTAAAACTTGACCCATTCCTATCACCATGCACTAAATGAAGATCAAAGTGGATTAAAGATTCAAGTATTAGGACAGAAACACTAAATTTCCTGGAAGATAAGTTAGGTAGAACTCTTGAAGATACTGGTATAGGTAAAGATTTTATGAATAAAACCTCAGTGGCATGGGAACTTGCACAAAGAATCAACAGCTGGGATCTTATCTTATTAAAAAGCTTCTGCACTGCAAAAGAAACCACTAACAGAGCTAAGAGACAACCTACAATGTGTGAAAAAATTTTCAGCAACCGTAGCTCAAAGGACTACTATCTAGAATGTATAAAGAACTGAAAAAAAAATCAGACCCCCCAAATTCAAAGAACCAATTCAAAAATGGGCATCTGAAATGAACAGACATTTCTCAGACAAGGAAACAAAAGCAGCAAATAAATATATGAAAAAATGTTCAACATCACTGGTTATTCGAGAAATGCAGATGAAAACAACACTGAGATTCCACCTCACCCCACGAAGAATGGCTGCTATCAAGACATCATCTAATAATAAATGCTGGTGGGGGTATGGGGAGAAAGGAACCCTTCTCCATTGTTCGTGGGAGTGCAGATTGGTGCAACCAATGTGGAAATCAGTATGGAGATACCTCAAAAAACTGGGCTTAGAGGTCCCATTTGACCCAGCTATCCCACTGCTGGGTATCTTCACAAATGAATTAAAAGAATCTTACCACAGCGATATATGTGCACCCATGTTTATAGCTGCACAGTTCCTAATAGCAAAAGCTTGGAAACAGCCCATGTCTCCATCAACTGGAGACTGGATAAAGAAGATGTGGTTTTTTAATAAAATGGAGTACTACTCAGCCATAAAGAACGAGAAACTAGAGTCATATAAAGCTAAACGGATGCATATTAAGGCCATACACTTAAGTGAAATAAATTGGACATGTATGTGTAAATACTGAATAGTTTCTCTAGTGTGAGAAACTGAAAGTGTAATTAAGGATTCACACGGATGAAATGGCCTAATAGCATATTTCTCGGATTGTGTTTCCATCGCGTGTTATATGACTGAATCGAAATTTAAACTAGGGAGAAATTTGGCTTATGTGGAGCCTGCTAACTAACTGGAGTTTTGTTCCCAGATCATTATTTGTTCAATGTTGGTTTTGGGGACCTTTCTGAAAGAAATCACATCCTCTGGTGCCTTGTCGGTGCTTGAGATGCTTTTTTAAGTTATATGGAAAAATGTTTCAGTTCTTTTCAGTTTTGTTTTGGTTGAGTTCTACTGTATTTGAATATTATTGTAGTTTTTCCCCCTTGCATTGCTCTTCTTTGAGTGGTTTTAATTTTTTGTTTGTGTGTGTTTGATAATAAAGTTATTTAATAAAAAAACCAGCATGGTACTGGCAAAAGAACAGACCTGATGATCAGTGGAATAGATTAGAAGATGCAGAAACAACTCCAGACATACTCAGCCAATTAATCTTTGACAAAGGAGCCAACCACTATCATTGGAGGAAAGATAGCCTATTTAATAGATAGTGTTGGAAAAACTGGATTTCAACCTACCAAAAATTAAAACTAAACCCATACCTATCACCATGCACTAAACTAAGATCAAAATGGATTAAAGATCTAAATGTTAAGACAAAAACATTAAACTTGCTGGAAGATTAGTTAGGTAGAACACCTGAAGATGTTGGCATAGGAAAAGACTTTATGAACAAAACTTCAGTAGCACGGGAACTAGCAGAAAAAATCAACAACTGGTATCTCATCTGATTAAAAAGCTTCTGCACTGCAAGAGAAACCATCCACAGAGCTAAGAGAATACCTACAATGGGGGAAAAAATTTTAGCAGCTGTACCTCAGACAAAGGACTACTATCTAGAATATATAAAGAATTGAAAAAAATCGGACCCCCCCAAATTCAAAGACCCAGTTCAATAATGGGCATCTGAAATGAACAGATATTTCTCAGACAAAGAAGTAAAAGCAGCAAAGAAACATATGAAAAAATGTTCAACATCACTGGTCATTGGAGAGATGCAGATGAAAACAATACTGAGATTCTACCTCACCCCAGAAAGAATGGCTGCTATCAAGAAATCAACCAATAACGAATGCTGGAGGGGATGATGGGAAAAAGGAACCCTTTTCCACTGTTGTTAAGTGTAGACTAGTGCAAGCACTGTGGAAATCAGTATGGAGATACCTCAAAGAACTAGGACTAGAGGTCCCATTTGACCCAGCTATTCCCCTGCTCGTATCTTCCCCAAAGAATTAAAAGAATCATACTACAGCGATATTTGTGCACCCATGTTTATAGCGGCACAGTTCATAATAGCTAAAGCTTGGAAACAGCCCAAATGCCCATCAACTGGATACTGAATAAAGAAGATGTAGTTTTTTGTAATAAAATGGAGTACTACTCAACCATAAAGAATGAGAAACTAGAGACATTTATAGCTAAATGGATGCATATTGAGGCCATACTCTTAAGTGAAATAAGTAGGACACACGTGTAAATACCAAATAGTTTCTCTAGTGTGAGAAACAAAGTGTAAATAAGGGTTAAAATGATTAAAATGAATAATTGATAATTTGAAATAGGAAGAAAAGGTCCAAAAGGGTAGGGGTGGTGGGAGGGGAAGGGGAAAGGAAAGAAAGGAAAAGAAAAATTATGAGAAAACAAAAAAATGGAAATGAAGTCTATGTAAATAGGGAAGGGTGGAGGGGGTGAAGGGTGCACAGGTAATGGCGAAAAAGGAAGAACCAAGATACATCATGTACAGCTACAAGCACCCAATGATAAATGTAAGTGAATTGTATACCTAAAATGTACCAATAAAAGAATTTAAGAAAAACATTACTATTTTAACTTTGTGATTAGTAAATATCTTGGTGGATATACTTTGAAACTATCCCATAAAGATTTAAATTGGCATTAAATAAGAACTATGGGTTGAATTGGAGAATGTGGTTTTATTTAATTTAGTTCTATCAGTCAGAGTTGTTTTTTTTTTTTACTTCTGTGTTTCTTTATTATTCTCATTCATATTTTATAGTTTTGTTCTTTAATAAGCATGAATATGTATTAATAGGGAAAGAATATGGTAGACTGATAACAGCATAGAATTTGACATGTGGCAAGCCTGGATTTTAATCCCAACTCTCCTGCTTACTGGCTGCATGATCTTGAGGAAGGAATTTAAATCTAAGCTTCTAATTTTTCATCCATAATAAAGCATCTAATAAGAAGCCATCTTACAAGGTTTTTGAAACAATTAAAACACATAGTAGTGTCTGATACCCCCTATAAAGGGAATATATTTTCACTACTGTAAATTGCCCTCTTTCTGACTGGGTTGTTCTAGGATATCGGAATTGGATAGATTCTTTTAGATTTGTCTTATGTTCTGACACTGCAGACTTTAGTATTAGGAAACTGCTGAAATTTTTACATTTCCCTGAGTCACAGGCGATAAAGTGGCTGGGGTTTTGTTAGTTGATAGCAGAATCTTGCAGCTCAAAAGTATTGTCTATCTTGTCCCTTTGCAAAATTCATTCATTGCCTCTGGTATTTGGGAATTTGATTTTCATGGAGGACAAAAATACTATTTGCAAAAGTGGTATTTTTATTTCTACCACCCTTTTATTTTTACTTTTATATTTATTCTTCTTCTTACATTATTAGAACTATTGTAAGGTAAAATTTGCATAGGGGTAATCTTTTGTGATTCTTGTTTTTAATTGGAATTTATCTAATAAGAGCTTTTGTTAGGAATGTTGTACCCTTATCATGTTAAGCAGGGGAGAAAACACTGCAATATACCCCAGTTCCTGAGTTTTAAAGGCTTAAGTGAAAATTTGCTATTTTTTCCTTGCTCCAAATTTTGTTTCTTCTTTCCTAAACTTGTTTGAATTGTTATTTCTTTCTTTCCTAAGTTCTTCAAGAATGTCACTATTAATTATTTATACAGATATAGGCTTTCAGGGCGACACATTCTCTAAAAGTGCTTTACTTATCTCCAATAAAGTGTAAGTCCCACAAAATCAGCCTTGTTCAGAGCTGCAGGGATGGGACCAGGCTGCGGAGGCCCTGCAGTGCCTCTGCTCTCAACCGAAGGGAGCCTGGGCGGAGTTTGGGGCCTGGGCAGCTGAAGGGGCTATGCAGAAAAGCGGCCAGACAAAGCCAAGATAGGGTGGTGATGACAGAGGGGCCTTGTGGCCTCTGGCAAAGCTCTGGGGAAGAGAGTGAAAGGGAAAGGGTTGGGGGCTTCCCAATGCTTCCTGTGGCCTCAAGTTCTATATTACAGCTTGGCATGGCAAGGCTACTGATCCTCTGTGTTAAAACATTTGATATTTTGTTCATTGTGGGTTTGAGACATTAAATTAGATTTTTGAAAAAATGTTGTGTTAAAATAGTATTTTTCTTAATTGCTAAGTGTTTTTGCCCCTGAAGCAAGTAACTGTCTTGCCTCACCTCAGTCTAGTTCTGGCCCTATAATAATCTCCCAGACAAGTTGTGCTCACAACTTTTAGAATGGAGGCTTGATGGCAGAGAGACTGAAACTGTCAAGAGATATCATGCCAATTGTACTGTTTGCCAG
Organism: Heterocephalus glaber; assembly: GCF_053883595.1. NCBI lineage: Eukaryota > Metazoa > Chordata > Mammalia > Rodentia > Bathyergidae > Heterocephalus > Heterocephalus glaber. The sequence continues at coordinate 2,380,695 of NW_028258339.1, read as the reverse complement.
AAGAGAAGCCCGTTTCCCTTTGTTTCTTCTCCTGTAGACCCATTCTTACTATATACACGGCTCTCTCTCAGCCTAAGTCCTTGTGTACTTCTAAATGATGGCATTAAGCGCAGCCATATTGCTCTTGGAATGCCTGGGGTCACTTCTCATTTACAGAGGTCAAAGGCCAGGGTCTCAGTCTCCAGCAATAAAAGTCAAGAACCATTAAGTTCCTCCAGACCCTTCCTTGTCAGGATCCTTGTAGCCTCAAGCATTCCTTTATTTGCTGGAATCTGTCAGTTAGCTCTGGCAAAATTCAAGTTTCTTCAGCCTGAGCTTAACTCATCCACCTAAGTTTCCTGGAGAAATTATGGAAAAGAGATTTGTTCTAATCCTCAAATGTCAGAACTATTGTGGTAGGACAAGTTCCTTCACATATTTGCATTTGTTACAAGATCCATCTAGTACAAAACACCATCACGTCATTCTCCCAGTTCAACCTCTAAAGTGTGTGAGAATAATTTTTAGCTACATTTTACACTTAAAGAAACAGGCTCCGGGTCTGGACGACTGCCTGAAAGGATGTGACTAGAATGAGGCAAAGCTTTGTCTGTTGAGTCCAGTGGGACACTTCTTCTGTGCTTGTTCTATTAAGCCTCAGCACCTTACAGGTGTCAAGGCAAGCCAAGAAGGCACATAGTGAACTAGCTAACCAAGAGCCGTAGGGTTCAAACTACTGTCTTAATCTGATCTGCAATGAATTCTACCAATGCAGTTGAAGCCTGGGAAGCATAGAGCAAATCTAGGAACTTAGTACTAATCCCAAAGGGACTTTGGGACACTGGGATATAGGGACTCACAAAGAATAGCTTTATATTCTTGGAAAATTTTTCTTTCAGACTGGTGAAAGATAAAATATCACCAACTGAAGGAAATGTCTTATAAGGAAGCTTTATTCATACATGAGAAAGAATCAGACCCTATTATAGTTCTGGGTAGTATTTAGCCATGGCAATGAGCAATAGGATGTGTGTGTGTGTGTATCACAAGGTGGGACAATATCCATGAGTAATGCACTTTCTTCAACTTGCTTTTCATCTAAGCTAGCCCACCTGCACACTCAACAAAAACTAAGAACGCTGCATCCTTGGAATTGGGAAGGAGATTATTAGGTGTGTCATTCTAGAAGAAACAGAGAAGCTACAGGTGGCAAAACTCTAAATAGACTCTGAATTGAGATTATTTGGACAAATCAGATTATTTAGGAACTTGCACCTGAGTAATATTCCTTTATTTTGAGTGTTTAGCATAGAAAATAATGTGAGATCTGGACACGAATCCAACACTGTATCACAGTCTCTAGAAATAGAACCCATTCCTCTCCCTTGCCCCAGACAAGTTTGACCAAGAAAATGACAACTTTTTTAAATTTTTATTTATTTATTTTTCCCAGCCAGGGCACCTTGTATTTGCACACTGCAACTGCTCAGATGTATTGGGAAGCACAATTGTGTATTGTGCAGTTCACCAGCATGATGGTAGGGGTGGCTCCAGCTGAGATGGAATGCTGCTGGGGGGGGTAAGATGAAGAGGAGTTGAAGGGCAGGGGAATTAGCTCAGTGTTCCGCTTCCTGCCTGGAAAATCTAAGGACCAGAGTCCAATCCCCGGTAGCCCCCCCGCCCCGCCAAAAAAAAGAGGAGTTGAAGTTTTAGTTTTACAGGTTAGTGAGGAGCCAATCTAGCAGTTGCTTCTTAGGCATGTTCACCACGGCTTCATCCAGTTGTTGCTCCTTGGCAAACCTCATGACTTCTTGAAGCAGATCTCCTACACTGTAGCCTTTCTCTGCTGCCTTGGCTGATACTTCAGGAAGCTGTAAAGAGAGCAGATTGAGTCATTTGATGCTTTCTGGAGGAAAACCTCGCTAGAGAAAAATGAACTAACACCCCCAGGCCTCTTACCCAATCTTCAGAACCTTGGTTCTACAATTAGAGTAAAGCATGTCATGAAAATAGGACCAGAGGCTACTGACTTGCTTTTCTGTTTCCTTTGAAACTTTTCTAATGACATAGATCAAAATGTCAAAGGTACTTTTGTTTCATGCTTTAAAAACAAACTCTGAAATTGTGTTCATTAAATATTTCCCACCAGGTATTGGACCCTTAAGTTAGTATGTGCTGATTGCTGGTTTGGAGTTGCCATTTCTCTGCTCCCCTAAAAAAGTATGAGGTTGGGAGTGGGAAGGATTGCCTGAGTTCAGGCTTCTGGACTGAAAATAATTTGGCTAAGTGTTAGATTTCTCTGAAATCCATCTAATGTGGAAAATGCAGCTGTGATGTGTATGTAGGTGGATATAAACAGAATGAGAGAATTTGCACATGTATGAATGCTGACTTCCCCACCTCCACCCATTCTTTCTTCTTGTTCTTTGGTGGACTGCTTACCTTTTCCAGTTGTCCATCATCATCTCCCATGAAGTAGAGCATGGGCACGTTAAATTCAGAGGCTGCAATCCATTGCAGGACAGCCTGGAGCTGCTTCTGCAAGTTACTTGTAGAGCACTGATTGTTGACAATAACTTCGGGCCCAGGATAATCTTGGTTCTTTAACACTGTGGTTTCCTGACCATGTCTGGAGCTACCAGCATTGTTTGTCAAGCCTGCTTCTCGTTCTTCCAGTTCAGCAAAGGCTTCCCTGTTGTTGCTGCAGTTAGCCATGATCATGCACAGCTTCATAACAGATTCTACCAATTGATCTATAAACTGATGGTTCATTTGCTTCATCCCACTGATAGAGTCCAGTTCTGCATTATCCTGACATTGTACTTCTCTGTCTGGTCTTCTGGCCATGGAAGATGCTTTGTTTGTTCTGGGCTCAGAACTCTTGTTCTCACCTTCGCATAGCTTATCACAGCTGAAAGGGCTCTCACTCAGCAGTTTCTGGATCAGCGACAGAACAATGTTTGACATATCCAGCTTCTGGCAGTCCAGCTGTTGATTCTCCTTTAGAGAAGTGGATGGACCAGGAGTTCCACGAGATTCAAGATGCTTCACTGAGAGTGTTCTGGTACTTTGGCAACCTCCACACTTTTCATATTGGGTACTTGGAGCCACATAGCCCAGGGAGGAACCAGGGCAATCTTCTTCAAGTGTATCCTTGCCTTTGGCTTGCTGGATTAGATGGTATTGGATTAGCCTAAGGGCAGATACAATCAGGTCTTTGGCCAGTGAATCCATAGAAGGGCTGATATTTTCTTTTTTCTCATCTTTATTGGCACATAGTTTAGTAGCCCTCTTGCATGGATTTCCTTGCTTCTGGTTCCACATGGTCAGACTCTCCTTGAGGATGTGTTCACTGACTTTCTCAGCACTGGTCAATGACTTGCACTGGTCTGATTTCATTTTGGATTTATCTTTCCCTTTCATCTCAGCCTTCATGGATGAAAATTCAAGGCTTTGATTCTTGCATTTAGGATCCTGAGATCCAGTTTTCAAAGTTGCATATGACAGACTTTGAGACTCTGTCTCCTTCTCGCTGAGAAGGGCACTGACCAGACGATTCAACATGGCCTCCATGAGGTCTGCAGCATTTTGTTTTCCACGGTTGAACAGATTACTCTTGACAGCGGAGACAAAATCTGAGTCAGTCATCAAAACTCTAGTTATATTATGCAGGTTCTTCATGCAGGAATCAAACAGATCAGACATGATTTCTTTGGTGTGCTTTAACAATACCCTCTTCAGGACCACGCAGGCTGGAATTGGCTTCCCAGAGCTATGCACTTTCAGAGTTTTCATAACAGAGACAATCATGTCAGATGCCTCCTGATTTGCATAAACCATGAGCCCCTTGCTAATGGAATCTGCAAATTCTTTACTATCTCTCTGAAACATCTGCTTTTCCCCACACTTGCTCTTGTTGGATAATTCACTATACAGAAAGGTTTTCTGGCCACCTTCTTGATTTTCCTCACCAGTGCCACACATTTCTGAAGAAGTCAATTCCACCTCTTCATGGGCCATTTCAGAAGCAATCTTGCTGAGAGGACTGTGGGGGCTGTTTTTCCCCTTTTCTCCAGTGGGTTGATACACTGAATGATGAAGACCTTTGCTTCCACTTTCCAATTTCTCCTTGATTTCTTTACAAGCCATCTGGATTACCAGCGAAGATAGCTGGTTGACATAGTAGGAAAGGTCATCCATACTACATTCGCCATCAGGGGACTTAACTTCCTTCTGAGTGTTAGAAGACTTGACTACAGGAGTTGAAGGACTTTGGTTATTGTTGGTGTTTTTAGTTGCCGTCATTTCTAGATGGAGGCATTGAGGTCCTTTGGCCGTATGATCAATGCTCAATTTATCAGCATATACACTGTAGCAGTTCCCAGTTTTGTGATAGTCGTCTATGTCTCCTGCTTTATGTTTACAGCTAGAGGCTGAAGGGCTGAGTGCATGTTGAAAACCTAAGGCATGCTTCTGGAGATCAATGAGGAGCCAATGGAGGACAACAAGAGGATCAAAGGGAGCTTGTTTGAAAAGACACACAGATCCTTCTATCTAAAAAAAGAAAAACACCTATCTATGAGTGTTTGGGTAGGCTACTTCTTTCTCTCTTTTTTTTCATTAATTTTATTGATACATTTTAGGTATACAATATGCTGACATTCATTAGTGGGAATTTGTACCTTTACATAATATATCTTGATTCTTATTTTTCCCCCATTTCCCTGCCCTCCCTTCATCCCCTCCACCCATCCCTATTTACAAAGACTTTGCTTCCATTTTTTCCTTTTCTTATATGTATTCCTTTCCCGAAGATATATCTTCTAAATTGCACAGATTAGAGGTTTAAATATTTTTGAATTTGCATGGGAACATAGAATCCAGTTATATCCATTAATATATTCAGTCACAAGTGGCAGCAACATAAGCTCAGAGTATACAAATTTGTATACTTAACTATACACCAGTGTTACTGATATGCGTTTTTTTTTTTTGTACCAGGGATTGAATCCCGGTCCTTGCGCTTCCACAGCAGGTGGCGAAACCACTGAGCTAAATCCCCGTCCCCTAATATGCTTTTTGATCCCAGATGAGTATGTATTTGATTCAATGTGTCAATGTATATGTTGTGTGTGTATAGGTAGAGATCAATATATCAATGTGTTTGAACATCTCAATAGATGTGAGAATGTGTCAGTCTTGTGTATTGCTAGTGAAAAAGTGTGTCAATGTGTGTGTGCATATATGTAACTGTGTAATCATGTGTTGACATCACCACTAACTGTGAATGTCTACTGTAGAGGCCAACATGTGCATGTTAGTGTGTACATTTGTACATGTGTGTGAATGCCAAAATATTCTTGTGTATATCAGTGTGTCTCTGAATATGTCATTTTTGAATAATTGACAGGTTTATGATATAAATCATTACTATGCATCATGCACCTATAAATGTATTTGTGTGTTAAAGTATAAATTCACATATTAACACATACATTTATTAATATTATATAACATTGATAATGAATGTATATAAACTTAGATATTAACTTATATATTCATTAATATATAACTGATATATTAATGAATGTGTGTTAAAATGTGAATATGTATAAATAGGTGATTTTATAATGACTGTATGTCAATAGATTGATTAACAGATTATGCTATATATATGCTATGTCAACGACTGGCAATGTGTCAGTGTTGCATATACTCTGTCATTTGAATATGCATGTGACTAACATGAGTGAGTATGTCATTGCATTTATGTCAATGTGTGTATCAATGCATACTAACAGAGGTGTTAATGAATACATATCACTTTGTGTTAGTTTGTATGTATGTATATCACCATGATTATGCATGATAATATAGGTTTTTACACAAACATGTGTATTTATAAGCATATATGCTAATACCTGAGTCTGTATGGTCACTGTGTTTTGATCAATGCTAGAATGTGTTAGCGTGTATGTTTATGAATTGTGTCCATGAATGTGAATATGAGTGTTTATGGGTGTCACATGTGGGCATGTTCGCTATATCAGACTATATCTTTGTATTTTAAATTTTTGTTTATGAGTAGGACAGTGTATTCTAGTTTGTTATATCAACGTTTGCATGTTTGTAAATGTCACATGTAGCCAGACATATGTATGTATAAATTATTTTAAAGTGTATACTTTGATGTATATTTCTGCTTTGTGACTATGTATACTCATGTCTGGATATGTGTATACACTATGGATGCATCTTCCATTCATCTCTAAGTACTGTTGCCTCCTTTGCCTCTTACATTGCTTCATTGCCTCTCTTTTCACAGAATTTCTGGGAACGTGAAGTCATAAGCCCATCTATTTGGAAATGGGCTTAAATTACAATGAAGATGATCTGCACTGGGGGTAGGAAATATGGGCTGCTCTTTTGAAAATAAACACCAGATAAAATGTATCTCTCTCTCTTTCTTTCTTTCTTTCTTTCTTTCTTTCTTTCTTTCTTTCTTTCTTTCTTTCTTCTTTCCTTTTTTGGTACAGGGATTGAACTCGGGACCTTGTGCTTGCAAGGCAGGCGGCAGAACCACTGGAAATGTATCTCTTTCTTAAGACTCCAAAATGGAATTGGCTATACCCAATTAAACCTCAAAATCTTTGAAGAATGTTACATAACTTGTTTTTCTTCCTTAGGGTTCACATCCCTTACTCTGAAGGTGTCTGGGACCAGAAATGATTGTTTGGTTATAACATGTGAACCTAGAGACACAGAACACTAAACTAAATACTAGCCACTCTCCAGGCTTCTGGGAATGTGGGGGTGACTTCTTGTGTGTTACACTGTCCTCCCTAAACCTAGAGCCTAACAGATATATAATTCAAGATACAAAAAAAAAAAAAAAAGAATTTTTGTGTGCAAGCAGCATGCAAGTCTAATTGCTTCTAACTTAAAGCTATTTAAAAACCTGAGTTATCTCTTAGACACCAAAATAAGAACTAGACACGCAGATTCTTGGTTGTTACAGATTCTTTCAGCTCTTGTTCTTTTCTTCTTGCTTCCTTGCTGGATGCTGGGAAATACACGACATGCGAGTCCATTGCAAACCAGGAAAGAACATCAGGAAGGGTGCTACCTCTAAGCCCACATTTTGTTAGAGTAATAACAGCAAGATTCTGTTTGGAGTAGTTGTATAGAAATGAGGAGATGGTGTTCTGATCTGTGATTTATGAATGTCATTGTTAAGTACCTGGGTGTTGAACTTACCATATGTCACTAAATGAAGTCCTTTGTTCTCTAGAATGTCATATTATTCAAATGGATGGACTTAGGCAATAGTTTCTTCACCATCTCTGAACAAGAGTCCTCAGACTCAAATCAATATTGGGCCCTAGTAATTAGGAGTGATGTGTATTTATGTCTTAATGTGGCTAAATCTACCTTAGACTGGTCTTTCTTCTCGGTGTCCTTAATCACGACGATCTCTTTATCTTCTAGAGTCTGCAGGTTAAAGTTGAATTCTGAACTAGAACCAGTAGCACCCTATGGATTTCAAGAATAAAATTCTTATGAACAGTTGCTTTTTGAGGCTTCTTCAAGCTGGTCCCCGAGGCTACAACTTCAAATTATGAACATCATGTCCTTCTATTATCCTTTTTCTTTCTGTAGCCTTGTAATGCTAGCTAGTCTTTGAAGAATGACACAAAGTTCCTCCCACAAGTTACTTCTTCCCTCTATGAAGATGTTCATAAGGTTCTTAGTTTCAAGAACCATATTCTGCTAGCCATCGCCCTTTTGGACAGACTAGTTTTTTTTTAAACTTTTCTAACCTGCTATCTTCCATGCTTTAATTGTTTTAGCCTCATCAGCAACTTAAGTGGCTTCCAAAATTAGAGTTTATATCAACAGTGAGAATAAATTTGGAACCAGGGACCCTGGGCTCATGAGAATGATGGCCTTCCACCTGAGTCCTCTCCACCTTTCCACCCTCTGCTGCAACCTTTCTCTTTCCTCATGCTTCACTGATAACATTTCACAGCAGTTTTCCCACCCTCTCCCACTCTGAGCAGGAAATACCCACCTTTGAATCTTTATCTTCTGCATTCAGGTTGGACACATCAACAAAACATATCTGCATCAAATTAGGAGGGTAAATTTAGATAAACTCTAGATAAAAATCTTAATTTCTTTTTCTTGGCGATAACAGCACTTATAAGATTTTTGTGAGGATTAAATGAGGTATGTAAAGCTCTTCACAGAATGTGGTACATGGTACTCAATAAACGTTAATATTGTGATATTACTAGGCAAATGGAAGCTTAACATTACATTTCCTAAATAAGAATACTATCCAGTCATAGAGAGGCTGAAAGGACAATGTCCATACACATTAATTGAGAAAACTGAGAAGTTCCTTGCTCAACTGACAGAAACTTAAAGGTGGAGCTTGCATTAGAATTTGATTTCTCTGGTTTCTAGTTTACAGCACTTTCTATTACATCAATGTTTAGATTGTAGTGGTATTTTTACTATTGATGATATAAAACATTTTGGGCAGTATGTGGATAAACATTTCTGTGTACATTGTCCTAGAACATCAAACCTGTGATATTATGGATAATATTGCTTAGGGTGATGGTTATTTTAAACGTAAATCAATTTGTAAAATATTAAAAAACATATCAAGTAGATAATAGTATGGGTGCTACTCAAACATGATAAAATGTGAAGTACTATGCAAATCACTTGAAGTTTTGGAAACAGAATGTTAGTATTTGTAGTATTTTGCCCTCCTGAGAGGACCTAGTGTAACTTACTGATAATTGGACTTTATGACTTAAGAGGTCTTATGTAATAAAGGCAGGTTCCTAGGCAACCAACACTCCTCCCTCCCCTCAGGCTCCTTCCTCCCCCTCCCCCATCACTCCTCACTTGGCTCTTCCCCCTCCCCAATCCCTTTGTGATGTATAATTGTGATGTATACTGCCAAACCTTACTGAGTTTGCTTGCTTGGAGAAATCACAGCATCAGCCTCCATGAGTTTACCTGGGGCCCTAGTATATCTATACCCATGTGCCAGTTTTTCTACTCTTTCTTTGTTAGGAGTCATTTTGTATCTTACCACTTTTCGTTCTTGATCTTGCTGTCTTATTGGGCTGTAGAGATCTACTTTGCACACTCCCCTGCAGCTGTGTAACCAGTCTATATCAGACATCTATAAAGAGAAATGAAAAGAAATCTGAAATGCTTATAAATGCTTTTTTAGAAATGGGGTCAGTTTGGACAAGAATCTCTGGAAGGGCCCCTGAAACTCATCTCATTTGTCTTTAGGCTAGGAATGGCGTGGGGTAGGAGTGAACCATGGGGAAGGATACACTGAAATATTTGAAGTTCAAGCACAGGAAAGTCTTTTATGGAAAGACTAAGGAAACAATTTCCTTCAAAATTTAGACCTACTTTTTCCTCTATCACTTCAAAACAGTCTCAAATTTTCATCTTCCCTCCTCTTTGCCTCTCTCCCTCCCTCCTCTCTTCCCTCCCTTTCTCCCTCCCTTTCATTGTTACCCTCCTTCCCTCCCTCTCTTTCCCCCTCCCTCCCATCTTTCCTCCCTCTCTTCTTCCCTCTTTCCCTTCTTCCCTTCTCTCCCTTCCTCTCCCTGCCTTATTTTCTCCCTGCTTCAAATATTTTTATAATAGTTATCATCTAATGGCTATCCTTTCACATAATAACACTATATTCCTACCCTTACCATTCTGGCCATTCTCCAAGATCTTTTGTTGCTCTTCTTTCAAGAATTTCTATAAAATATGGGAAAAGTTACAGATAAAGTCTTCTAATATCCTCAGAAGAGGAAGTTTTTCTTCTTTTTTATCAAGAACTAGTGGACACTAGCTTAGAAAGACAGGAAGGGAAGCAGAGGATTCCCTCATATGATTTGGACACAACTTCAGTCTATATCTTTTTAAAAAAAAACCTGTAACAAATTTATAAACTCATTACCTTGATAATGAAGTTCTTCTAGACTTTTGGCCACGAATGTACCACCCAGAAGCGAGATGTTCCCCTAGAGATGGAACTGGGCAGTGCCAAGTTCTTGGTCACTTGCAGCTGGCTGCCACCCCCTTCAGCTGTTGGAGCAGACTGATGGGCCGGGATGTTTCCTGCTGGCTTTGACTCAGGGTGTAACAGCAGGGTTTATTAGGTCACAATGCCTGATGCTATAGCAACCTGAGCAAAGGCAGGGCATACTAGGAAACTCAGTAACATTTTCACATTAAAAACCCATCAGGCTGCTGCTGACTATAGGGCCAACTTTTATCATTATGTCTAGGAGAGTATACATGTTTCACAACATTTTACACAGTTTACAACCCCTCAAGATCACCCATCTTTCTTTTCCTTTCTAGATCTCCAGAATAATCTAATCATATTAGTTACTAATTTGGTGGAGGACTATAGTTTTCATATACAGAATTGCCACTCGTCTTTATGAACAAAATTGTTTTCATATTTTAACTTATTTCTCTTTGAGTTTCCCACTAGAACCTCAAGAGTTATGTGGCAAGAGGTCTTTGGATTGTGTTGAACAGAAATGTTGATAAAGACTTTTCTGAGTATTTTAAATAAAGTTATGAATATAGAAAGTTGGAGGCTGCCTTAGCAGCTGCTATGGCATCACTTCACCTTAAGATGGTCCCTTAGCTAGTTAAAAAGAAACCAGAAGTTTCCCCTACCTTTGTAGTATTACAGTAGGCTGTTTTGTAGGGCATCTGAATGATTTTTCTTGTCAATGTGGATGCTCTGATGACTCTTTCAGTCTGCTTCAAGATGTTGTGTCTCTCCTCAACTCTCCATACTCTCCTAAAGTCTTAACTTCCAGCAGGTACTAGAACCTCAGTTTCATGGCCTTGCTCTTTCTATAGAGAACAATGATAACAGCACAAAGTTAGGGCTTTATTCTTAAAATTGTAGGTGTTCTAAGTGATCTAGTAAATTCTGACCTTAACCCATGGTACTTATGAACCCCAGAGCAAAGCTGTTCTCGTTTAGATCAGGTCGGCCACTTGCAAACTCCTCAATCCATGAAAAGACTTAAGCTCTACTTAATCTTTTTCCATTCTAGTCAGTGCTGATTGTTGGTCACAGTACTTTTTACTTTTTTATACTATCTTAGGATGGGTAGCATTCACACCCAGGGAGGTCCTTCCCTTACCTACTACCAGAACTATGCCAAACCAATCAGTAGGCTAATTTAGTAATCACACATCCTTGATCTTGGCATCATACACTTAATCCCAGAATCACACACTCTAGATCCAGCCACCTCTGAAAAGCCCCACTTATGAGTGCATGAGGCTTTGGGGGGGACATCTAGACATAAGCCAGAACACTCCACTCCTGGCCTCCCAAAGACTCACTGTATTCTTTTTTTTTTTTGGTACAGGGGATTGAACTCAGGGCCTTGTGCTTCCAAGCCAAGTGTAGCGCCACTGAGCCAAATCTCCAGCCCCATTATCCTATCCCTTTATGCAAAATGTATTTAGTCCATTTCTAGAAGTTGCCAAAGTCTCAACAGTTTCAGCATTGCTGAAAAGTCCAAGTCTAAAGTCTCCTCTGAGATTTAAGGCAAACTCTTAGCTGCAAGCCACTGTACAAATAAAGAGAAAGTTAAACACTTCCAACATACAATGGGACAAGATAGATATTTCCATTCCAAAAGGTACAAATAGAGGGATAGAAAGGAAAGGGACCAAAGAAAGTCCAAAATCCAGCAGGGTAAATGTTAAGTCCTGTAGTTCCATGTCCAGCATCCAAGGCAACCTGTGGGAAGATGTGAACTTCCAAAGGGCTTGGGTGTGCACTGTGTGTGATTGCAACACTTGGGGATTCTCTCTTGGGCCGACTTAGCTCACTCCTTGTAGCTTTCTTCGAATGATCCACATTCCAGGGTTCTCCAACCTTCTGAGGTCTCTAGTACACCTTGGGGTTCACACAGCTTCACAAACTTCCCGTTTACGAGCACATTTCCTAGCCTCTCAGACCTTCTAAAATTTGGAAGAAAGTCTTCCTGACCCCACAACTCTTGCATTCTGCACCTAAAATCAGCACCACATGGATGATGCTAAGGTCTGCTGCCAGCTGGAGCCATGGCCAGGCTTTTTTCTCTCTTGGGTGTGGGGGTCAAGTGCTGAGCACTCTGAACTCAATCCCAAGGAACAAGTTCTCTAGGCCACTGCCATTCTGGAACATGGTGTTCTGGGGATCTCTTCTCAAAGCAAAGACTTTCACCTTTGCAACTTGGAGGCTGCAAAGACTGCAGTCCTCCTGGTTCTTGTGATATCCTCAGGCCATCTTTTCTACTGTCTTCTTCCTTCTCAGCAATCAAGTTCTCCTGTGCTCTATCTTTGCAGTCCACACCTTTACTGAAGCTTACTTTCTGGCCAAACTCACAATGTTTTAAATCATTCTGCTGGGCTCTTTGCTCTTTTTCAACATAGATTTTGCTAAAAGACCCCAACAGTAGCTATGTGACAGCCTTATCACTAGTCTGTCTTAAAATTTCTTCTGCAAGATTAATGAGTCCACCACCTTTAATGTCCCCGGCATAGTTGCTGGACATGAGCAAAATGCAGACAAACTTTCTGCCAAGGCATAACACACATGATGTGGAGTTCAAACACCAATGCAGTCCTTCATAGAAGAAACTTCCCAAGCCTGGTCTTTACTGGCAGCATTTCTATCAGTATTCTGGTCTTCTGAGCTCCGACCAGAATCTCCCATTAAGTACAACTTAAGGCATTCCAGGGCAGCTTCTTCAGCCAACATCTCCAAACCTTTCCAAACTCTTCCCACAAGCCAGTTACAAAGACTCCTGAACCACATGGTCAGGTACAGTCACAGTAATGACTCCACTTCTCTGGTACCAAATTCTGTCTTAGTTACTTTTCTCACTGCTGAGACAAAATATCTGACACCCAATTCATAGTTGGCTGGCTCCAAGGCAGGGTGGCATGGAAGGGGGCATCACAGAGGAGAAACAGTTCATGGCAGGCAGAAGGCAGCAAAAGCAGCAAGTTCCAAGCAGCTCTAGTAGCCCTCTTTCTGTCCCTTATATTCTGTACAGGTTCCCCATCCTTAGGGCAGGTAGCACGCACACCCAGTGAGGGCCATTATCCACACCCAGAAAGATGTCAAACCAATCAGTGGACTAATTTAGTAACCACACATCCTTGATCCCACATCACACATTTACTCCCAGCATCACATACTCTAGATCCAGCCACTTCTGAAAAGCTCCACCTATGAGTGCATGAGACTTTAGGGGGATATTTAGGCACAAACCACAACAATGGTGTCATGAAGAAACATAGCCATACATTTGTTAAAGTTGGTGCTATGGTTTAGATCTAAAGTGGTCTCTTCCCCCAAAGTCTCACATTTGGAGGTGGTGCCTGGTCAGAAAAGGCAAGTCACTGAGGGCTGACTTGGAAGGTTATATTCTTGTCCCTGGACCCTCCCTTTTTTCTTATGCTTCCTGGCTGCTATGATGTTTGCAGCTTTGCTGCACCAGGCCCTTCCAACATGACATTTTTCCCTTGGAGCTGGCCAGTCATGAACTGAACCCAGTGAAACTGTGACTGAATATAAATTTCTCTTCCTTTATGTTTGGTATGTTGGGTATTTTGTTCCAATGATGAAAAAGCTGACTAATACAGGTGGCAAGACAAATTTTATTCATGTCACCACAGTCAGGGGGACAGACGAAATGAACAGAGCCTAACACCATTGAAATAAGAGGCAGGGAGTGCTAATAAAAAAGTAGTGAGTGACTTTGTGTGTAAGTAATGTGATTAGGACATCTGTGTTAGTTACTTGATGCTAAGGAAGGTGATCCTACCTTCTTACAGAGTCTGAGAGATATGGGCCCTATCGTTCTTAAGGGCCTCCCAAAGAGACAGCTATCAGGTCTCTTGGGTTATAGAAGATAACACCTCAACAAACAGAGAAAAAATTTACAATATATTCACCATACTGATTTCATTTTCTTTTTATATAGTCTGTCTACCTTCCTTGCCCCTCTGTCTCCTGTAGCTTCCTTCTCCCTCTGTCTCTTGTAGTAAGGTTGCTAAGTCATATGATAGTTTTTAATTTTTTGAGTAATCTTCATGTTCTTTTCCATAATAGCTGTACTAATTTACACTCTCACCCACAGTGTGGGAGTATTTCCCTTTTCTCCACCTTCTCACCAGCACTTATTTTTTGTCTTTTTAATAGTAGCCATTCTTGCTGGAATGAGATGATACCTCACTGTGGTTTTGATTTGCATTTTGCATTTATCTGATGACTAGTGATGTTGAATATTTTTCATGTACCTGTTGTCCATTTGTATGTTTTCTTTGTGAAATGTCTATTTCAATAAATGGTGCTGAGAGTATTAAATATCCACACATAGAAGGATGAAAAAAGGCCCCTTTCTATCTCATCAGTTACAAAAATCAACTAAAAATGAATTAAAGATTTAAATGTATAACCTAAAACTATCAAACTACTAGAATAAAACATAGGATAAATGCTTCAGGACTTTAAAATGGGCAAGGAGCTTTTGAACAAGACCTCAAAAGCAAAAAAAGACAAAATGGGACTATGTCAAACTTAAAAGCTTTCTCATAGCAAAGGAAACAATCAACAAAGTGAAGAGATAGCCTACAGAATGCCAAATAATATTTTCAAACTATATATCTGACAAGGAGCTAATAGCCAAATATTTAAGGGGTAAATTTTGAGGACTAAAGACAAAATTGTAACTCCTATGCCTGGCTCTTCTCTGTGGAATAAGAAGCAAAGAAAGAAAATGTTTACATGTTTTACATAAACAGAACACATATCTGTAAGAAATTTTTAAAAAGGCAACTCTATGTTTCCCAGCACAGAGGGAACAACCATAATCTATGTCTGGAAAATATCTTACCAAATCTCTAAATAACAAAGAGAGAACTATGGATGATTAGAGTGCTGTCCCATGGCACCCTAATCTTGTCTTTCTGGAGGCGAATCAGACAAAAGCAGACAAGAGCAATATTTGTATGTGAGACCAATAATGAAAGTGTATGGAAAGAATCAAGACAGATGTGGCTCAGTCATAGGTCACAATATATCCACTCTCTGTTGTAAGCTACTGAGGGTCTCGAATTGGCCTGTACTGAGTAAGGGGGCTAAAAAGGATATACAAAGAGTCAAAAATAAAGAATATGCTATATTAGAGAATGAATATGTGGGAATAGTTTGCTCTTAGGTTAACCTTTAATAGTCAAATACATAGAAATTAAACATAAAATCATTGATCATCATTTTTCCTAACCATCATTGTCATCTATTATCTAACTTTATTTTACCAGTCATGTTTTCTTCCACACAAACCTGTGTACAATAGTAAAAATCAAAAATTTAAATGTGTTCAGTTTGCATTTTTAAAAAAAAGCTATTAAAGTAATAAAAATGAAATTTGTGTCTGTAATGTAATTATTCAGAATAATGGCCAAAGGAAATGAAATGAAATGAACTATGAGCCTTCACGAAGTCACTGTCTGCCTGTCAGTCCTGCTGAGTATCTTCCAGCCTCAGATTTAGCCTACACATGTAGTTTATGTAGTGATACTGTGACTATTTGGAAATGAGCAGTGATGCCAGTGATTATTAGACATCATTCATTGTGGACCAGCACAATTGGGAATCCCTCATCTTTTTCTCCTGAATTGTTTTCAGCCATAAGAATGCACAATGCCATTTAGAACAGCTTCCTGAAACCATATTAAAGTGAAAAATTGGACAGCTATTCTGAACATCTCAGCAACAGTGCTGCATAATTACTTCTGTCGAGTATTTATGTTATGCCAGTATTGTGCATATCTGTCTTTTCATATGAGTGACTGAAAGAATGAGGAGAGTAAATAAAGGAGTTAGAAACTATAAGCATTCTCATTTTTAAAAAATTCAGGAGGCAGCTGTTAAAAGTACATGGACTCAAATATGTTGGGAGGTCCTTTATAGGCAGGGGCTTAATTAGGCATCTAAGGTCTGTTCTATTGCCTTGTAGAAAATGACTTAAAGCTATTTTTGAGAGGCAGGCTTGGCTTGGTCATAGCCATTTCTGGTCAAACTCTTCTCCCATTATAATTGTGATATTTTCCTCTTCTGATTTTCTTGGACATTTGGTTACTGTCAGTATAATTTATCTGACATTTACTAGAACTAGGCTTGTAGAGTTAATTAACTTTTCTTATTCCTAGATCACCTACACTGTAAGCCTGTAGGGCAAGTTCTTGGTCTCTTTTTCATTGGTATCCATCATCATATTAGGCACAAAGCTGGGCTCGAGAAGAAAATGATGGTTTTGTAATTTCAAGTAGGAAATATAATTCAGGAGCCATGGAGTCATGGGATCTGTATTAATGACAACAGACAACTTGGCCATCTATCTGAGTAGATAGGCCTCTTCCCAGAGCACTAAATGTCACACTTTACATTCCATCGGAATTACCTGGAAGGCTTGTTAAAACAAGATATTTGGATCCAGTCCCAAATTTTCTATCCGTGGGTATGAATGGGGCCTGAGAATCTGCTTGGTACTGTATTTTACAAGCATTCTCTTATTTTCCATACAGACTTATGAAATGGGTTGTATATTTTATTTTTATTTTTAATTGACATGCAACACATTTAAGGGATACAATGCGATGTTTCAATACAAGTATGCATCCTGTAGTGAAAAAAATCACTACAGGTAATTAGCATATCCATTTCTGAAACATCATTTACTTTTTATTTTTATTTTTTATATATATTTATTGGTACATTTTAGGTATACAATACATTTACATTTATCATTGGGTGTTTGTACCAGAATATGATGTATCTTAGTTCTTATTTTTTCCCCCATTACCTGTGCCCCCTTCACCCCCTCCATCCTTCCCTATTTACATAGACTTTGATTCCATTTTTTTTTTCTTTCTCATAATTTTTCTTTTCCCTTCTTCCCTTTCCCCTTCCCCTCTCGCCATCCCCAAACCCTTGGACCTTTTCCTATTTCAAATTATCAACTATTCATTTTAATCATTTTCATCCTTATTTACACTTTCAGTTTCTCACACTAGAGAAACTATTCGGTATTTACACATGTGTGTCCTATTTATTTCACTTAAGAGTATGGCCTCAATATGCATCTATTTGGCTATAAATGTCTCTAGTTTCTCATTCTTTATGGCTGAGTAGTACTCCATTTTATAAAAAAAACACGTCTTCTTTATCCAGCGAAACATCATTTCTTTGTGGTGAGAACATTAAAAAGTCTCTCTTCAGGGCCGGGGATTTAGCTCAGTGGTTCTGCCACCTGCCTTGCAAGTGCAAGGTCCCAAGTTCTTTCCCTGGTACCAAAAAACCCACCAAAATCCAAAAAGTCTCTCTTCAGGCTGAGTGTGGTGGTGCATGCCTGTCATCCCAACACTTGGGAGGCTGAGGCAGGAGGATTGCTGCAAGCATGGACTACATAGTGAGTTCAAGGTCAATCTAAACTATATAGCGAGACCCTAGCTCAAAGACCGCCCCCCCCTTCAAAACAAAAAAATCATCTCTTCTTGCTCTTTTGGAATATATAATACATTATTATTAACTATAGCTACCCTATTGTGCAAAAGAACACCAGAATTTACCCTTCCTCTTTGAAACAGAGTTATTCAGATCCTGATTTCATAAATGCGCAAAGCCCTATGGGTGATGGTAGGGGAGCGGCACTGGCCACTTCCATTGCCTTGGAGGTAGGGGGTGCAAGTGTGAGTGAGAAAATTAGCATGCCTTTTCCAGAGTATAGAGAGCCAGAAAATAAACTTGAGAAGAAGAAAAACATAAAGGGTACCTACTCTGATCTGATCCCATCTGGTGATTTCCACTCCGACTGAACAAAAGCACTGATTTGTTGTCTCCCCCTACTGGTGGGAATCGCGTGCTCATCCCGGTAGGCTTTGCGCTCAGTTTTTGTGAGGCGCGTTTTCTCTTCAGGCAGTTTGAGGTGGTTTTCTGAGGAGGTGGTTCGCTGGCTGAGGCGGTTAGTTGGTTAGTCCCCTCTCCCTTTGCCCCTCATTCTTGTTTTGTTTTTGTTGTTTGTTGCCATTTCCGATTTGAGGAGAACTCTTTTTTCCATGTGTAGCATTTGTTCTAATCCGACTATGGCTTGGTAAATGTACAACTTGTTTTTACAAACCGTTACAAGAGCTTTATGCCTTACATGTTTATAAACGTATAAAAAATTCTGTGGAGGTTGGAGATGTGGGAGGAAAATTGGCTGAGGGAATTAGACTGTTAATCGGAACGTTTTTCCTGTCAAACGAACAAACCAGTCTGGAATATCTGACAAAATAAACCTTTAAAAAAGTACTTAAATATATTATTAATTGGTGATAAAGTCTTCATCTTCCCCTTTAGATATATTATCTTTGTAATGAATGTGTTAAGCTTTACAAAAACTGTAAAGGAGATACGGAAGCATGATGTATTTTCTGTTTCTTCATACACACGTCTGCACATCTGCAAGTCCTTAAGGGTTCTCCTGGTTTTAGAGACACTAAAATAAGGTGGAGATTAGTTTACTCTTGGACTTCGACAGCTAGTCCTGTTGTGAAGAAGTCAGTCAGGTTTAGATCTCCTGTACTACTTGCTCTCAGATCAAGATGGTGAATCGGAGTAATGAGTTTATGTGGCCACGAGGGCGTTGAGGTTTTTGGAATATGTTTCTCCACACACTTACAGCCCCCCCCCCCACTCCCCACCCCCGATACAAAAGCCCACCGGGAGTAGGCAGGGTTGGGGGCGTAAATCTGTAATCCCAGCACTCTGGGAGGCTGAGGCAGGAGGATCACAAATTTAAATCCAGCCAGGGCAACTTAGTGATTTAGCGAGACCTAGTCTCAAAAAAAATTTTTTTAAAGGGGAGGGGGTGGGGATGTAGCTCAGCATAAGGTAATGGGTTCAGTCCTCAATACTGCACACAAAAAAACCTTTTTTGGTTTTTGTTTGTTTGTTTTGTTTTTTGAGACAGGATCTCGCTGTACAGTTCAGGCTGTCCTTGAACTCACTATGTAGCCCAGGAGGAAACCTCGTATTCACCATAAACCATAAGGCAAACTGAGCTAGTCTTATTAGGGTGGTGGGAACCCATCTTAAATCCAAGTTCGCAGATGCTAGCCAAGGGCCAAACTAGGAAGCAGGGTTTTCAAATGATAGCATGCTTGGGCCTGATACATTAACTCTTCTGCACAGATTTTGGTAGGGATTATGTTGATTCTGTGTATCAATCTGAGGGGAATTGGTATCTTAACAATGTGATAGATGAATGGAGGATGTCTATTTATTTAGGTCTTTAATTTTTCTCAGATGTTTTATAGTTTTATGTCTACAAATCTTATACTCCCTTTGTAAAATTTGTCTCTAAGTATTTTATTCTTGTTGATGCCTTTGTAAATTTAATTCTTAATTTTATTTTCAGATTGATTTTGCTTGTAAGTGTATAGAAATTTAGTTGATTTCTGCTATTGATCTTATATCTTGCAACAATGAGCTTGTTTATTAGCTATAATAATTTTTTTGTTTGATACTGGGGATCAAACTCAGGACCATGCACTTGCCAGGCAGGCACAGTGCCACTGAGCTAGATCCCCAGCCCAGCTATAATAATTTTTGAGTTGTGTGTGTGCATGCCTGTGTTCTTTAGCCTACATAGATGGTGAACTACATGTGTTGATTTTTTGGAACCAGCCTTGCATCCCTGTAATAAAACTCATGTGCTCACAGTATATAATACTTTTTATATATTGGTAAAAACATTTTGTTAATATCTTGCTAAAGATTTTGCTTCTATCATGAGGGATACTGAGTACCTATAATTTTCCTTTTTTAAAGTGTCTTTGAATGGTTTTGGTATCACAGTAAAAGTCTTCTTATATAATGAGTTGGTATGTTCCTGCCCCTTCTATTTTGGGGGAAGAGATAAGTGTAAATTGATGTTCATTGTTCTTTAAACATTTAGTTAAAGCTGGGCATGGTGGCTCATGCCTGAAATATCAGACGTTTGGGAGACTGAGGCAGGAGGATCACAAGTTCAAGTTCTGCCTGGGCACTATAGTGAGACCTTGTTTCACAATAAAACAATCTAAAAAAGGGCTGAGGATGTAGCTCAGTGTGAAGTCCCTGGATTCAATCCCCGGTATCACACACGAAATGTTTAATTTAATTCTCCATTGAAATCATCTGAGCTATTAGAATTATCTATTTCATATTGGGTATATTATAATAGTATTTTGTGCTTTCCAAGAAATAGCTGTTTTTCATTTAAATTGTCAAATTTTTCTCTATATAAGTGATCTCTTATTAGCCTTTTGATTTCAGTAGGGCCTGTAGTGATATTCTCTGGGTTTTTGTGGTACTGGAAATTGAACCCATGGTCTTTGCACGGAGATATAGCTCCACCCCTTTTTGTTTTGTTTTGGTACTGGGGAATTGAACTCAGAGCATTAACACCAGCTACATCCCAAGCTGTTATGGCTTGTGTCTACATGTTCCCCCAAAGCCTCACACGGTCATAGGTGGCACTTTCTCAGAGGTGGCTGGATCTAGAGTGTGTGATTGATTCATGGTGCAATGCTAGGATTAAGGGTGCTAGGATTAAGAATGTGAGTGCTATCCACCCTAAGGGCAGATAGCCTGGATACAATATAAGGGACAGAAAGAGACTTGCTGCTAGTTACTTGTAGTTTGTTGCTTGTTGTGTGCTTTTGGTATCTTCTGCCTGCCTTAAACTGTTTCTCCTTTGTCATTCCCCTCTGCCATGCCACCCTGCCTTGGAGCCAGCCAACTATGAACTGAAACCTCTACAAACTGTGAGCTACAATAAACCCCTCCTCTTTTAACTATAGGTGTTGGATATTTTGTCTCAGCAATGAGAAAAGTAAGACACCAGCCCTATTTATTTATTTATTCATTCATTCTTAATCTATTTATGAGACATGGACTCACCAAGACACTAATTTGTTCAGGCTGGACTTGAATTTGCAATCCTGCTTCTTCAACCTCCCAAGATGCTGGGATTACAAGCATGTACCATCATAGTTGGATGTAATTGTTTTAAAATCCACTGTACATACAGTGAGAACCACATAAGACAATATTCTAATTTTTGGGGCAACATTCAAATAATCTAGAATACTTAAGATCAGAAATAAAGTCTATTATGTTATCTGTACTTAGATCTTTTCACTACTCTTCCTGATGTTCCAATATTCTTCCTATTACTAGTTTATTATTCTAGTTTGTAAACTTTTTTTTCTCTAAGGGTAGGTTTGGTGGTGACAAATTCTCTTATTTCCTATATATGAGAGTGTCTTGATTTTCCCTTCACTCTTGAAGAACATTATCTCATAAATTTTTGAGTTGACAGCTCTTTTCATTTTTTCCTTTTTTTAAACTGTATATCCTCTTATTGGTACATTTTAGGTATAAAATATAGTGACATTCATCATTGGAAATTTGCACCTTTACATACTCTCTTGGTTCTTATTTTTCCCTCTTCCCCTGCCCTCCCTTCAACCCCTCCATCCCTCCCTATTTACAAAGACTTTGTTTCCTTTTTTTCATTTTCCCATGTTAATTCCATTCCCTTCTTTCCTCTCCCCTTCCCCTCCCACTTCCCCTTCCCCGTTGCCCCTTTTCTTCCTATTTCACATTATCTATTATATGTTTTAGTCCTTATTTACACTTTCAGTTTCTCACATTAGAGAAACTATTTGGTATTTACACATGTGTGTCTTATTTATTTATTTATTTATTTATTTATTTATTTATTGGTACCAGGGATCGAACTCAGGACCTTTTGCTTGCAAGGCAGGCTGTGGAACCTCTGAGCTAAATCCCCAGCTCCCTCTATTTATTTCACTTAAGAGTATCGCCTCAATGTGCATGCATTTAGGAATAAATGTCTCTAATTTCTTGTTTTTTATGGCTGAGTAGTACTCCATTTTATAAAAAAAAGCCCCATATTTTCTTTATCCAGTCTCCAGTTGATGGGCATTTGGGCTGTTTCCAAGTTTTAGCTATTACAAATTGTGATGCTATGAACATGGGTGCACATATATCACTGTGGTATGATTCTTTTAATTCTTTGGGGAAGATCCCCAGTAGGGGAATAGCAGGGTCAAATGGGACTTCCAGTCTTAGTTCTTTGAGGTAGCTTCACACTGATTTCCACAGTGGTAGCACCAGTCTATACTCCCACCTTCAGTGGAGCAGGGTTCCTCTTTCCCCACAGCCCTGCCAGCATTTGTTATTAGTTGATTTCTTCATAGCAGCCATTCTTTGTGGGGTGAGGTGTAATTTCAGCATTGTTTTCATTTGCATCTCTGGAATGACCAGTGATGTTGAACCTTTTTTTCATATGTTTATTTGCCATTTCTACTTCTTTGTGTGAGAAATGTCTGTTCATTTCAGATTCCCATTTTCGTATTGGGTCTTTAAATTTGAGAGGTCTGATTCTTTTAAGTTGTTTATGGATTCTAGATAGTAGATCTTTGTCTGACGGACTGCATGTGAAAATTTTTTCCCGCATTGTGGGTTGTCTCTTCACACTGCTGGTGGGTTCTCTTACTGTGCAGAAGCTTTTTAATAAGAAGAGATCCCACTTATTGATTGTTTGTGCTAGTTCACGGGCAACTGAGGTTTTTTTCATAAAATCTTTTCCTACACCGTTGTCTTCAAGAGTTCTACCTAACCTCTGTTCCAACTGGTTCAGAGTTTCTATTTTAATATTTAGATTTTTAATCCATTTGTATTTTAGTTTATTGCATGGCGAGAGATATAGGTCTAGTTTTAATCTTTGGCAAGTTGAAACTCAATTTTTCCAGCACCATTTATTAAAGAGGCTATCTTTCCTCCAGTGAGGGTGTTTGGCTCCTTTATCGAAGATGAGATGGCTGAGTGTGTCTGGTGTTGTTTCTGCATCTTCTAATCTGTTCCACTGGTCCTCAGGTCTGTTTCTTTGCCAGTATCATGCTGTTTTTATCACAGAAGCTTTGTAGTATAGTTTCAAATTGGGGATTGTGATACCCACTACCTTGTTTTTATTGCCTAGAATTGCTTTTGTTATTCTAGGACTCTTCTTGTTCCAAATGAATTTTTGGATTGATTTCTCAAGGTCTGTGAAGTATGCTGCTCAGATTTCAATTGGAATTACATTGAATCTATATAGCAGTTTTGGAAGTGTGGCCATTTTCACTATGCTGATTCTTCCTACCCAGGAGCAAGGGATGTCTTTCCATTTTTTGACATCCTCTTCAATCTCTTTTTTTCAGAGTGTTATAGTTTTCAGAATGAAGGTCTTTGATTTCTTTTTTTAGGTTGATTCATAGTTATTTCAATTTTTTGGATGATATTGTGAAATGAATTGATAGCCCCATTTCTCTCTCAGTGAGTCTGTTGTTCGTGTAGTGGAAAGGTATTGATTTTTGTGTGTTGACCTTGTATCCAGCTACTTTACTGAATTTGCTTATTAACTCTAGAAGACTTTTGGTCCAATTAGCAATGAAAAGGGTGAAATTACAACTGACCCAGCAGAAATCCAGAGGATCATCAATATGTACTTTGAGAATCTATATGGCAATAAGATGGAAAATACAGAAGCAATGGACAGATTTCTAGATACGTGTGAATTACCAAAGTTGAACGAAGAAGACCTAAAAAATTCCAAATGACCCAATATCAATCAATGAAATTGAAAACATAATTAAAAACTTGCCAACTAAGAAAAGCCCGGGTCCTGATGGCTTCACTGCTGAATTCTAAAAGACACTTAGAGAGGAACTACTGCCACTACTGTTTAAACTCTTCAATGAAATTGAAAGGGAAGCAATACTCCCAAATTCATTCCTGGAAGCAAGCATCACCTTGATCCCCAAAGCAGAGAAAGATCCAACCGAAAAAGAAAACTATAGGCCAATCTCACTAATGAACATAGATGCAAAAATCCTTAATAAGATACTGGCAAATAGAATGCAGAAGATCATCAAGAAGGTCATACACCCTGAGTAAGTGGGATGCAGCGATGCAGGGATGGTTCAACATACACAAATCAATAAATGTCATACACTATATTAATAAAGCCAAGGACCGAAACCATATGATCATCTTAATAGATGCCGAAAAAGCATTTGATAAAATCTAACGTGCATTTATGATAAAAAGTCTCCAAAAAATTGGAATAGATGGTCTCTACCTCAATCTCATAAAAGCCATCTATGAAAAACCAACAGCCAATATCATACTAAATGGTCAAAAACTAAAATCCTTCACACTAAAATCAGGAACAAAACAAGGATGTTCACTATCACCACTCCTGTTCAATATAGTCTTGGAAACATTAGTCATGGCAATTAGACAAGAGAAAGAAATAAAAGGAATAAAGATAGGAAATGAAGAAGTCAAATTGTCATTATTTGCAGATGACATGATACTCTATATAGAAGACCACAAGAACGCCTCCAAAAGTCTTCACAATTAAAATCTTGGATTCATCTGGAACATAATTTCATGTAAAAGTGAGACAGTAATAGGCATTTTCTATCAGGTTTTGAAATGCAACCATTTATGAGTGCATTGTATACCTAGGAGAAAGGAAACATTAGAAAACTGGCATTGAAGGGCTGTCTCTTCTTTTCTCAGTGTTCTTTTGGGATTCTATGCAAGGGAAAGGTTAGGTCAATTGGAAGTGTGAAGGCTGAGGAAAATACATTTAAAGATTTAGAAAAGCCGCAACTTTTACTCAATATCATTTTTGTTTTTATTAAAGGCTAAGAAGAAATAGGAAAAATAAAATTAATACTTTTACAATTTTTGTGTTGCTGTTGATTGGTGGATGAGCCTTCCCTCTTGACTAAAAAAGACTTGTGGTGACTCATACCGACATTGCACTGCTTTCATAGTGGATCCTGGTGGGACACTTGTCTCCATTGATGACTTACAGGACAATATACATTTACTTAGTTAACAAATATTTTCTAATTACATATCAAGGAGGCAGGTATAGGGGGTTATGCTTATGTCTTTGGTCTCTGGAATCATTCTGATTGTGTTTAAATCCCAAACTGATCACTTACTGGCTGTGTGATCTTGGGTAAGTTACTAAACTTTTCTGTGCTTTTCATTCTTTATCTACAGAATGAGGCTATTAATACCTCATTGGATTGTTGCAAGTGCTAGTACTGTATACATATAGTAAGCAACTGATAAAAGTGAGCTACTATTAGTGCTAAATCCTTTGAGATAGAGCATAACATATATGGTCCTGGCCATTATGGACCTCAAATTCCTGAGTGAGGAGATGTTTACAAAGGTATAAATAGTGATACAGATACAGTTTCACAGTAGAGTGGGAGGAGAATTTTCCTTTAGATAACATGATTAAGAAATGTCTCTTAAGGTAAAACAAACTTTAAGAAAAATCTAGCAACTTAAAAAATGGAGAGAGCTGAGTGCAGTGGTACATGACTATAATCCCATTAGTTTAGGAGGCTGACACAGGAAGATTGCAAGTTTGAGCCCAGCCTGGGCTCAAACTCTTAGAGAGACCATGTTTCAAAATAAAAAATAAAAAAATAGCCAGGGGGCCAGGGATTTGACTCAGCGGCACCCTGCCTGGCTTTGCAAGCACAAGGTCCTGAGTTCGATCCCCAGGACCAAAAAAAAAAAAAAAAGTAGAGAGAGAGAGAGGGAGAATTTCATTATGGCTGAAGTGGAGTGAATGAAAAATGGAATAGTTGATGGTAGGAGGGACCCTATAGACCAGGGCGAGGAGTATGGATTTTGCTTTAAGTGCTATGGGAAACTACTGGATCTAAAGAGGGACAGGATACTACTTTTCTTTTTCACAAAGGTTGCTCTTGTTGTCGTGTTGTATTTGTATTAGAGACGCGTAAGATTGGGAAGGGGGTGAACAGTTTGGAGGTTCTTGATAGTGCACCAAGTGAGAGACTAGGTGACAGCAGGGATGGAAAGTAGATGACTATAAGATATATTTTGAGGTAAAATTAACAGGGCTTACTGAAGGATTGGATATAGAAGGGTAAGGTGATGAAAAGGACTTTGAATCAAAGATGATACCCAGTTTTCTGTCTTGAGTAAGATTTGATGTGGTGTCAGTTTCTGAAATTCGGGACATGGAGAGAAGGATCAGGTTTGGGGAAGGAGTTGATTATTAAGACTTCTATTGTGAATATGTTGAGTTTGAGATGTCTATTAGATGTACAAGTGGAAAAGTAGAGTAGTCATTTGGAGGTATGAAGCTGGAGTTTAGGGACAGCTTTTAGATACTAGGCCTTAGCTGAAAGGCTGAGAAGTGATAGGGCCAGCTTTTATATTTAAAGTCTTGGATCTAGATGAGATAATCTAGGGAGATTTAAAAATAGAAGAAAACCTGGGATCATATGAATATCTATATTTTTATTAGTGCTTATTATCTATACAAGCCAATGGGTCTCATTTTGGTTTATTCATACTTGGATATACCATAGTTTGATCGTTTACCCCCTTTTCTTCCTCCCTTCCTCATCCCCTTCCTCTTCTTTAATAATCTTCCCTCATACAAATATCTTTAAAGTAGAGGCTGTAAGAGACTAAAAGGAGAATGGGCTAAAAATAAAGGTAAGAACGTGGTTCAGTGGTAGAAAGCCTGCTGTATATGTAGGAACTTCTAGATTACACTCATGGCATCTCCATTTACTCTGCCTCTTCAGAGGATAAAGTAGGATTATCAATTCTACAAATTTGTCAGTTCCACATATCTATATATCTGTATCTATATGATATATAGATACAGATATATTCTAGTTCCTGGTAGAAAGCAGGTGCTCATTAAGTATTTGTTAAACTGAATTAATTCATGAATGAAATAAATGAGTATATCTGGATTGTAATAGATTCTCTGCCACAATGTAGCTTTGTAATATTGAGCATTTAGTAAGCTATAATTTTGTCATCTGTAAAATGGCAATAAAATTACCTATCTTTTGTGTAGGATTTAAAGCAATAAAATTTTTATAGCATTTAGCACAGAGGTAGTACTGAATTAATCTTGACTTTGATTACCTCCCTACGCTTTTGAGTGCTCATTCACAAAATAAGGGCAATAACTGATGCCCTGCTTCCCTCATAAGGCCATTTGTGAAGCTCGCAGGAGTTAATGTTTGATTCTAAAAGGCGTTATTAATGTTAATTGATTGGTCTGCAATCACATTATTCAGCTGCTCTTTTCTCCCCATCCGCCAGTAGGATTATTTAAATTAAAACGTGTGTTTTAGAAAGACCTGGTCCGGCCAGTTTACTAAAAACCACGCCCCAACACAAAGTCCCTTAGCCACGGAGTTCAGTTTAAAACTACCCAGCTTCAAAACCCTTGCGAGGGGAACAAAGTAACTGTGTACTCTGATTGGTCCTCTGCTGGCCAATCACCACTGCGCTTCCTGGGGCTGTAATTTTCAAAATCTGGGCCGATTGGAGAGCGCACTAACCAGGTTGAGGAGTCCGGTCGCTACGGCAGGGGCACGGATCTCTGTTCTTTTCCCTGTGTCTCCTGGTCTAGGGTTGCGTCTTGGTGTTTCCTGTTCTGTCCTCAATCTCGGTTTGAGGTAGGCGCCTTTGGGTTGTACTACCAGCTCGAGTGTCTGGCTCTGTTGCCTGCCGTTCTGTCCGTGGGCATCCCTCCACCCCCGTTACAACCTTTGTCTCCTTCCCTGGGCAGTCCGCAGTCTACGGAGTGAACCCTGTACAAGGTTGGGCAGGGAGTGAATGTGTGAGGGGGTGAGATAGCAAAGAAAAGATTAGGTCCCAGCTTTTAGAAGGAATGGCCAATCCACGTGCCTGAATCAGAGTGTTTTTACAAAAGGTCTTTCAAAGTGAAAGTGTTGCAGGATCGATTTCATTTACAAGTGTAGTGGGGTCAGATGCATTTTTAAGTCAGAGAATGTTACTTGAAGGATCTTTTGAACCACAGATTGAAGGCCATGAAGGAAGGATGGAAGCATGTCCTCTCCCTTGTTATCTTTTTTTATTCTCCATTGGGTTACTTCTACTCAGCTCTGGCTTTCCCACAACCTTCTGCTGAAGTCCACTTAGAATCCTAGAAGTTCAGAGGTCGAAGGAAACCTAGACTGGTGCCTCTTAAAGTGCAGATTAAGATTTGATAGGCCTAGCCTGGGGCCTGAGATTTTAAAGCGTTAATGAGCCCCCAGGTGATGCTAATGTTGCATTTCCACTGACCACTTTTTTTTTTTTTTAGTGTGGAGGAAACTCTGGTCCCATTGCCTCATTTTATTGGGTGGGGAAACCGAAACCCAGATTGCTCAGTTTCACTCAGCTAGCTGGGGGCAGGGCCAGAACTAGACCCAAAGAATCCATCCTAGCCTGTTGCTGCTGCTTTCCTTGACACAACGTTGCATTCTTTCTCCACTGCTTTGCCATATGTAACTTGCCTTTGTATATAAAATGAAGTTACCACTCCCCCTGTAGATTATTTGGATCAGTTTAGCTCTGTTGCACTGTGTGAGTTACAGCATCAGCCCTAGGATGCCCAGTAGTCTTCAATAATTATCAGTGTGTGCATAGGGGAGATGGAAGTCTGAAAAGGGAAAGGATTCTAATTTTCTTGTCCAAGTAAGACTCAGGGTAGAAGTCTGAGTGTCCTTTTATGAATGTTCGTGGTGGTGTCAGTTTATCTCTCCTCTTCCTCTACTCCCAGTAGCAGAGAAATTAGTTTACCTAAGTCAGTGTGTGCGCCCCCCCCAAAGCAAGTGTTTAGTGTTCAGAATAGTGAATGTGGTATATGATCATCATCTGAATACCTTTATTTTCTTTGAAGTTTAATTCATCTGTGATGTTGTCAGCTGAGAGTTTTCTAACATGTTGATTCCAGATTTCTGCTTTCCCTTTGAAAGGTAAAGGTGTCAGAGCATGTCTTTGGTCATCCTTAAAAAGTTGTACAAGACAGGAATAATAATAGTGTAAGTAGTTTTCAAACAGTGTAGTTAAGAGTGGGTGCACCCAATTTAGCTTTATTGCGGCTTGCCTGAGTTTTGAGGGATGAGATGGAAAATAGGTTTTCATCTGAGGGAAGGGAAGGACAGTAACATGCTATTTATTGAGTGCCTACCATGTGTGCTTTGTATATGCATATTTATATTTGAGTCACATGACTCCTGTTTACATGTGGTGTACTTGTTTTGTAAAATGAGAAAACCAAGGCTAAGAAATGCTAAGTTAGCTGCTTTAGAAGCTGGCTGTACAAACTCTAAAACCTATGCCCATTCTACTTTCTAACCCTACAGCTTTTCACTTTTTTGTACTGTTTTTGAGTGTGATCTGAGAAACTGGTATTTTGGAAAGAGCTGGGTGGTCTGTGTTGCATAGTAGTTTGTCCATAAGAGAGCATCGTACCTGTCCTGGTTACCCTTATGGTTTTGTTTCGAGATTTAACTGAAGTAATATATGTGAAGCCATGTACTTGGACAGACCTCCCTTCACCTACAAAATGTTTAATACTTCTCCATCTAAAGCAAAACCCCAATCAGCTTTTTTTCTTTCTTAAGCCTTCCTCTCAAGCCACAGTCTTCTCTGCTTCCCTTTCTAATCATCCTGGCCCCAACCTAGCATTTCAGCTCCATTTTAATGGTTTCTCAATATATTTTTTATGCTTCATACTTGAAACAACTGGATTGTCCCTGAATTCTGCTTGTTCACACCTCTTTCTGGGCTTGGGCTTTTGCCTGGAAGCTTCTCAGTCTACTCAGAACTTCTCTGTCATTTAAGTCCAGATCAAATGTTACCTCCTCTAGTATGCCTTCTTCTACCTCTGACTTTCCATTATCTATCTATAGTACTGTTTTAGCTTGAGTTGCTATAATAAAGTGCCACAGACTGGATGGCTTCAACAGTAAACATTTATTTTTCACAGTTCTTGAGTCTAGAAAGTGTAAGACCAACATGCTGGCAGATTATGTGTCTGGTGAGGATCTGCTTTCTGGTTCATAGATGACCATCTTCTTGTATCTTCATATGCCAGGAAGGAGCAAGAGAGTTTTCTGGGGTCTTGTGTAAAGCACTAATCTCATTCATGAGGGGTCTGTTCTTATCACCTCCCAAAGCCCCCATCTGCTAATACCATCTTGTTGGGGGTTAGAATGTTAGAATTTCAACATTGATTTTGCAAGGGACACAAACATTCGGTCCATAACAAGTATCTCCCTCTATTAAACCATTTGTTATTGTTTGTATGTGTGTGTGTGGGGGGGGGAGGTTAGGGATTGAATCTAGGACCTTTGCACTGAGCTAAATCCGCAGCCCCCCATCCTCCTTTTAATTTTTGAGACAGAATCTCATTAAGTTGTCCAGGCTGGGTTTGAATTTGATCCCCCTACCTCAGCCCTTCCTGCCTCAGCCTCCCAGTGTTCTGGGAATATAGGCATGCACCATCATGCCAGTTTCATTTGTCATGTTATTATGTTAATGTTAGAATTGTACATATAGATATTTCTAGAATAAGAGCCATGTTTTATGTATGTTTGTGTCTCTTGCCTAAAGCATCCCTTACATAGAGGTGAGTTTGCATTGCCTTGAGGGTCTTTCTTAGGGAAGCCTGTTCTTTGTCAAATGAATTTGAAAATTGAATGTAGATGGGTTTGGAAGGACCCTTTCTATCTGGGAGTAAAGTGTCTCTTGTTTATTCAAACAATGACTACTTATAATAACAAAGTATTTGCTTGTAAGATACAGGTGTATATTCTAACTATTGAGGACTCACTGAAAGAATCTTCAGGAATATAAGATAGGGACCCATACTGAGATGGGCAAAGGATTCTTCTAAGGGATGTAATGAACGTTAAATTCTTACGACAAATAATTTTCAGCAATTTAGATCCTTGTACTATTGTCTTTTGAATTGGATTATAGTTTCTTCTGATTGAACACAGCCTTTGAATAATATCTGGCCTACCATGCATAGGTAAGTGTATGCAGTCATTCTCTTGTCTTCTCTGTAGCATCATTCTAATCGCTGTGGCCAAAACCCTATGCCTTTTTAAAGAACATTAACTCTACCTCCATACTGTAGGAGTCATGGTATACTTGATTGTTTTCAATGCAAAATTGTCATGTTAACGTGTACTAGTTTTCCTAAGCCTAAATTAGATGCTAAGCCACAGTCCCAGTGCCTATATAGAATGGCAGGCACTGTGTGGAATTTTTTACATAGAGTATCTCATTTAACTGTAGAACTAGATATACTTATTTCTATTTTACAGATG
The DNA here is from genome assembly GCF_053883595.1 of Heterocephalus glaber. Lineage (NCBI taxonomy): Eukaryota > Metazoa > Chordata > Mammalia > Rodentia > Bathyergidae > Heterocephalus > Heterocephalus glaber. The sequence goes on along the minus strand of NW_028258339.1, from coordinate 2,349,342 downwards.
AGACAGCTGAATCCCAAGGAGTTTAAGATACTTTCCCAAGGTTGTGACGTAACCAAGATTTGAACCCAGATCCACCCAACCTCAAAGTATGTTTTCTCCGAGGGATGCTATAGAGAAATTGAGGTTTTTCAAAAGTTTCCAGAGAATTTTGTGATGTTTCTTGTGAATTTTGTTTTAAAGAGTTATTTTCTGATTGCAGCCCTTCCTGGGACAAGACACTGCTGAATCTGTAAGAGATGCCACTGCCACCCCAAAGCTTCAAGCCTGAGACTAAGAAATTTCAGTCCAGCAAAATTGTGCCCAGCGATCATAGCCAATCCAAGAAGGTTAGAGCAAGCTGTCTTTCCCACTAGTGTCTCATGGAGTCTCTGTACATTGGCTTATGACCTTTCCTCAGCCTTGCATATTCTATTTATTTTTAATTATTTTTATTGGTACACTTTTGTTATACCTAATGATTACATTCCCTTGTAGGACCCATGCTTGTTTTAAAATACCAGCATGTCTGGATTAATCTGAGAAATCGTGAAGAGGTGGCAGCCCTTGTAGGTGGAAAATATAAGTAAGTTAGAATTTGGAAAGAAAGAGTGAACTCTTTGGTAAATACATGACTCACATGAAGGCCACCCTCCACAACTTTAAAAACCAAACAATATCTAGTCCTCATTAATGATCACTCCTACTTTCTCTGAGAAGCACCAAGCATCTTACCAGAAGGCTGTGCATCTTGGGGCTAATATGAAGATTGTATCAACAAATACATTATCATGGTTTTTACAGATACAGGTTGAGTATCTCTAATTTGAAAATCTCAAATGGAAAATTCCATGCCTCATCTCCTATGACAGAGTCACAGTCAAACTATAGATGCACTAACATTACCCCAGGCCAATTGTATAAAGTGTATATATATGAAATATAAATGAATTTAGTGTTTAAACTTGGGTCTTATTCTCCAAGACATCTTGTTATGTATATGCAAATACCTGAAAATCTGAAAAAATCTGAAATCCCAAACACTTCTAGTCCCAAGTATTTCAAATAAATAATGATCAACCTGTACTAAATTTGAAAAATGTGAGTACATTTTGACTGTGCTGTTTTGACCTTGGGGATAGTTTGACATTGTCATTCTGACCCTGGTATATTCCATGTTCATTGTCATACTTTTTTATGAAGCAGTCTCACTTTGTAGTTCAGGCTGGCCTTCAACTCACTATGCAGTCCAGACTGGCCTCATACTTGCAGTGATCCTCCTGCCTCAGCCTCCCAAATGCTGGGATTACAGGTGTGCACCACTATGCCCAGCTGCCATATATATTTTAACTTGAATTACGTTAATACTGGTAAATTATCAAGAGAGTGTTTCCCAGATCAAACACCACTAGGCCAATTTAGTTTTTTTGGTTGGGTTTTTTTCTCATGCAGAGAAATATTTTCTAATCATTTTCACTAAAATTATTTTCATGGAAGGCTCAAATATTTTTCCCATGTAAATTATGAGGAAAAATTTGATACATTGATCAAGTTTTTGTCCATATAAAATTTTCTAATTGGAGTTCTTTCATTAAGTTTTCTTTTGTGACATTTATTTTTCCCAACCCAACTTTTTGGAGCACATTTTGCAAATCTAAATTTTATGCATTCAGTTTCCAGTATTAATTATATATTGGACCAATTATCTCTGCCAGTAATATTAAGTGGGAATTGGACAACAGTTTATTATTTAGGTAGTTTGTGAGAAAATATTTCATTTTTGTGAGAAAATGTTTTATTTCTATTAGGATGATTTATCATGACCAAGGTAAAAGACTAATATTTACTTATTTCTTAGCCAGTTAGAACACAGAAGTAATTCTTTTCAGATCTTCAGGATTTCTGGAATTGTCTGTTGTGTTGTGAATCCAATTTTCTAAATTTCTAACAACTTATTGTACTATGTACTAACCATCAATGGGGTGAGTACCTGGAGAACAGAGCAGATGGTCAGGTCTCAGTGTCCTGCTTCACATAGTAAGAACTGTCTAATATATGGAAGGCAGGGTTTGTTCTCAGGAATTCTTAAGGGAGGTCTGAGAATTAGACTTTCACCAAATAAAAGCGGTTAGGGAATAGAAGAGCCTTACAATGTGGTAACTTCGAACCTCATAGAGATGATCTTATTCCTTTGGGAGTGGGGTAAGTCATACATAGATAAACAGTAGGTAGAAAGAAAACCCCCTCTGCTCTAGCATATTCACTTCTCTCTCCTTCCCTCCTTTATGTTCACTAACAATTAGAGATTAATATGGATTACCAGACATTTTTTCAAACACAAAACTTTTCCTGTGAGGTTTATAGTCATTTCAGGCTACATATTTTTAAAATACTATTTCTGTTCATTTATAGTTCGTATAGAATTTTTTTCGTTTTTGAGACAGGATCTCCCTATGTAGTTCAGGCTAGCCTTGAATTCACTATGTAGCCCAGGCTGGCCATGAACTTATGGCAATCCTCCTGCTTCGGCCTCCCAACTACTGAGATTACAGGCATGTATTACTATTTCCTGCTAGACTTTTAAAAAATATATTCTCTTTTTAATTCTTAAACAGTCTGTAAAGTAGTTAACATTTCATTTTTACTGATAAGAAAATTGGGGCTCAGAGATAAAGTAGCTTGTCCAAAGTCAACAATTAATAAAGAGCTGATTCTGGACTAATATCTAGGTATGTGTACTGTTATCTTTATTAGAGTTGTTTTAAATCAGCTACTTTAACCTAAGTCCTGCTTAAATATTTCTGAAATCATTAAACACATTTACCTGAAAACACCCATATTAAAGGAATGACTAGGAGTCATGGTGGTTAGCTTTGGATAATATGATAAATAACCATAAATATGAGAAGAATTAGAGGAAAAATTACCCTCCCCAGCCTATAGTGCACATTCTGAAAGTTACACTAAAGGTAATCTTATATCTTTAACAGTCTTGTTTCCATCATCATTGAAGCTCTGAGTGCCAGAATATCTTTTCGTTGTAGTTTATGGGATCTGGTGTGTATATTCCCAGTTTTCCCAAGCCCTGAAGATGACCCAAAGTTGCTGAAAGGGGACTGACTGTTCACTATTAGATATACCCATTTACTTTTTAAAAAAAATTTATTTTATTTTATCCCATTTCTCCCCATCAAGTCCCCTCTCCTCCCTATGTACAAAAGCTTTATTTCCATTTTTTTCCTCCCATTTACTTCTTTTACTTTTTCAGATGGGAGAGAATTACCAAGCAAAAATATCTCCATCCTCACCTCAGAGGACATTCAAAAAGAGATCAGCTTTTGAAGATCTCACAAATGTGAGTATGGTAGTTCAATTCTTTGCTATGGTTTTTCATAAATCTTACATAGCCTCTTCCTTGAAGAATCTCTTCAGTTGGCCAGACCCCTGACCCTCCCTGGAGTGTTGAGAGAAGATTTTATTTAGAATCAGTGACCCAATCTCAGAAACAACAGGGCCTCTTCTGTAACACATACCATTTGAGTTAATTGGTAGGGTTCTCAGGAACAGCAGATAGAGTGATTAACAGGTATGAAACTGCAGATAATTATAAGAAAAATGGGATATTGTACTGTATTTAGGTAAAGTCCAGCAGTGGCCCAGCTGGCCACCTAGGATTTGAAGGTAACTACTATTGTGGAATCATTTTAGTCTAGGGCAGTGCTTATCAGTTGGACTATGGACATTTTGGGCAAGTTTTCTCTTGTGTAGGACTGACCTCAGGTAACATGTCTGTCACCCAGGCATTAAATTATACCATTAGCTCAGTCATAGTGATAATCAAAAATACCTCCTGAATATACAGAACCATTGAAAGCCACAGTTCAGAGATCTGGTCTTCAACTATGAAAATCTAGAATCTCAATTTAACTGGAATTCTTGAGTTCACATCCAAGTCATCTGCCTTCTGGTATTACAAAGGTAATAGCAAAAATCAGAATATAATGTTGCTAATTGAGCATAGAATTAGGCCAGAGTTAGTCTCTAGTCTAACAAAATATTAATGGCTGATGGCCACTGAGTGCTTACTGTATACCAGGCGCTAGTGTAACCACTTTTTCCTGTGTCAACTCAATCCTCATCTAAGTCTGTGTAGGTACTCTGCTCATCTCTACTTTACAGATGAGGACTTTTCCAATGTTGGTTTTGAAGTTTTATCTTACCTAGGCTAGCAGCCTGATGAGCTATTCTTGCCATCTAAAATAGAGTATTTATTTGTCTTCCAAAATATGTACATACATATGTAAGGTTAGATTCATTTCTTTGGTTAGTTAATTATGGATATAGAAAGTTGGCTGACATAAGGTAGCCACATACATCAGAAGAAGATGCAGTTCATTTTAGTGTAACTTTGCTTAGCCCCCAGAGTCCCTGATAGGATTGCAGTGGAACTGTGCAAGGTGTCTTTCTCCATTTGGGCTCCTATAACATAATACTTAGACCAAGTATCTTTTTTTTCTAAATTACTTAAATTCTTTAATTGGTACATTTTAGGTATACAACACAATTACATTTCTCATTGGGAACTTGTACGTTTACATGATGCATCTTGGTTCTTATTCTTTCCCCATTCCTAGCCCTCCCTTCACCCCCTCCACGCTTCCCTATTTACAAAGACTTTATTTCCATTTTTTCCATTTCTCATCATTTTTCCTTTCCCTTCTTTCCTTTCCCCTGCCCCTCCCACTACCCCATCCCTTTGGACCTTTTCTTCCTATTTTGCATTATCGATTATTCATTCTAATCATTGGTACATTTTAGGTATACAATATAATGACATTCATCATTGGAAATTTGCACCTTTACATCATCTCTCTTGGTTCTTATTTTTCACCCTTGCCTAGCCCTCCCTTCAACCCCTCCAGTCCTCCCTATTTACAAAGATTTTGTTTCCATTTTTCCATTTTCTCATATTAATTCCATTCCCTTCTTTCCTTTCCCCTAAATCTCCCACTTCCCCTTCCCCTTTCCCCCTTTTCTTCCTATTTCACATTATCTATTATATGTTTTAGTCCTTATTTCACTTTCAGTTTCTCACACCAGAGAAACTATTCAGTATTTATACATGTGTGTCCTATTTATGTCACACAAGAGTATCACCTCAATGTGCACCCATTTAGCTATAAATGTCTGTAATTTCTCATTTTTTATGGCTGAGTAGTACTCCATTTTATAAAAAAACCACATTTTCTTTATCCAGTCTCCAGTTGATGGGCATTTGGGCTGTTTCCAAGTTTTAGCTATTACAAATTGTGATGCTGTAAACATGGGTGCACATATATCACTGTGGCATGATTCTTTTAATTCTTTTGGGGAGATACCCAGCAGGGGAATAGCTCAGTCAAATGGGACTTCCAGTCCTAGTTCTTTGAGGTATCTCCATACTGATTTCCAGAGTGGATGCACCAGTCTGCACTCACACCAGCAGTGCAGCATGGTTCCTCTTTCCCCACAGCCCCGCCAGCATTTGTTATTGGTTGATTTCATGATAGCAGCCATTCTTTCTGGGGTGAGGTGGAATCTCAGCGTTGTTTTCATTTGCATCTCTCGAATGACCAGTGATGTTGAACATTTTTTCATGTATTTATTTGCTATTTCTACTTCTTTGTGTGAGAAATGTCTGTTCATTTCAGATGCTCATTTTCAGATTGGGCCTTTAAATTTGGGAGGTCTGATCTTTTTAAGTTCTTTATAGATTCTAGATAGTAGACCTTTGTCTGAGGAAAAGCAGGTGAAGATTTTTTCCCACATTGTGGGTTGTCTCTTCACACTGCTGGTGGTTTCTCTTGCTGTGCAGAAGCTTTTAAATAAGAAGAGATCCCACTTGTTGATTGTTTGTGCTAGTTCTCGGGCAACTGAGGTTTTGTTCATAAAGTCTTTTCCTACACTGATGTCTTCAAGAGTTCTACCTAACTTCTGTTCCAGCTGATTCAGCATTTCTATTTTAATATTTAGATCTTTAATCCATTTTGATTTTAGTTTAGTACATGGTGAGAGATATAGGTCTAGTTTTAATCTTTGACAAGTTGAAGCCCAATTTTTCCAGCACCATTTATTAAAGAGGCTATCTTTCCTCCAGTGAGGGTGTTTGGCTCCTTTATTGAAGATGAGATGGCTGAGTGTGTCTGGCGTTGTTTCTGCATCTTCTAATCTGTTCCACTGGTCCTCAGGTCTGTTTCTTTGCTAGTACCATGCTGTTTTTATCACAGTAGCTTTGTAGTATAGTTGCCGGTTGGGGATTGTGATACACCCTGCCATGTCTCTGTTACCTAGAATTGCTTTTGCCATTCCGGGTCTCTTCTTGTTCCAAATGAATGTTTGGATTGTTTTCTCAAGGTCCATGAAGTATGCTGCTGGGATCTCAATTGGAATTGCATTAAATCTATATAGCAGTTTTGGAAGTATGGCCATTTTCACTATATTAATCCTTCCTACCCAGGAGCAGGGAATGTATGTGCATTTTCTGATATCATCTTCAATCTCTCTTTTCAGAGTGCCATAGTTTTCAGAGAAGAGGTCTTTGATTTCTTTCGTTAGGTTGATTCCTAGGTATTTCAGTTTTTTGGATGCTATTGTGAAAGGAATTATTTGCCCTATTTCTCTCTCAGTGAGTCTGTCATTCGTGTAGAGGAAAGCTATTGATTTTTGTGAGTTGACTTTGTAACCAACTACTTGACTGAATTTGGTTATTAAGTCTAGAAGACTTTTGGTGGAGTTCTTGGGGTCTTCTTTATAGAGTATCATGTCATCTGCAAATAATGACAATTTGACTTCTTCATTTCCTATCTTTATTCCTTTTATTTCTTTCTCTTGTCTAATTGCCATGGCTAATGTTTCCAGAACTATATTGAACAAGAGTGGTGATAGTGGACATCCTTGTCTTGTTCCTGAATTTAGTGTGAATGATTTCAGTTTTTGACCATTTAGTATGATATTGGCTGTTGGTTTTTCATAGATGGTTTCTATCAGTTTGAGGCAGAGACCATCTATTCCAATTTTTTGTAGGGTTTTTATCATAAATGCATGTTGGATTTTGTCAAATGCTTTTTCTGCGTCTATGGAGATAATCATATGGTTTTTGTCCTTGGCTCTATTGATATAGTGTATTACATTGATTGATTTGCGTATATTGAATCATCCCGGCATCCCTGGGATGAATCCCACTTGATCAGGGTGTATGATCTTCTTGATGATCTTCTGCATTCTGTTTGCCAGTATCTTATTAAGGATTTTTGCATCTATGTTCATTAGTGCGATTGCCCTATAGTTCTCTTTTTCAGTTGGGTCTTTCTCTGCTTTGGGGATCAAGGTGATGCTTGCTGCCAGGAATGAATTTGGGAGTATGGCTTCCCTTTCAATTTCATTGAAGAGTTTAAACAGCAGTGGCAGCAGTTCCTCTCTAAATGTCTTGTAGAATTCAGCAGTGAAGCCATCAGGGCCCGGGCTTTTCTTAGTTGATAAGTTTTTAATTACATTTTGAATTTCATTGCTTGATATTGGGTTGTTCAGAATTTTTAGGTCTTCTTCATTCAACTTTGGTAATTCATATGTATCTAGGAATCTGTCCATTTCTTCTGTGTTGTCCATCTTATTGGCGTATAGGTTCTGGAAGTAGGTATTGTTGATCCTCTGGATTTCTGCTGTGTCTGTTGTAATTTCACCCTTTTCATTCCTAATTGCATGGATTTGGGCCTTTTCTTTCCTTTTTCTGACAAGGTTGGCTAAGGGTTTTTCAATTTTGTTGATTCTTTTGAAGAACCAACTCTTGGCTTCATTGATTTTTTTGTATCGTTCTCTTAGACTCCATTGCATTGATTTCTCCTCTGATCTTTATAATTTCCTCCCTTGTATGAGCTTTGGGGTTGTCCTGTTCTTCTTTTTCTAGAAGCTGGAGGTGGAGCATCAGGTTGTTTAATTGGGCTTGCTCTGTTTTCCTAATATGTGTATTCACTTCTATGAATTTCCCTTGTAAGACTGCTTTCATTGTGTCCCATAGATTCCGATATGTTGTATTGTCATTGTCATTTAATTAAAGAAACTGTCTGATTTCTTCTTTAATTTCCTCTATGACCCATTGGTTATTCAGAAGTGTGTTGTTCAATTTCCACGTGTTTATGAAATTTTTTGAGTTTCTTTTGCTATGGATCTCCAATTTCATCGCACTGTGGTCTATAATATACAGGGGATAACTTCAATTCCTTTGCACTTACTTAAACATGTTCTATGTGTGAGTATGTGGTCTATTTTGGAGAATGACCCATGTGCAGCTGAGAAGAATGTGTATTCTGATTTTGTGGGGTGGAAAACTCTGTAAACATCTGTTAAGTTCATTTGTTCAGGAGTTCGACTGAGTTCTAGTATTTCACTACTTATTTTTTGTCTAGTTGATCTATCTATTTGTGACAGTGGGGTGTTGAGGTACCCCACTACAATTGTATTAGTGCATATATGACTTTTCATGTCTGTTAGTACTTGTTTTATATACTTGGGTGCACTAGTGTTTGGTGCATAGATATTTATGATTGTCATCTCTTCCTCTTGGATTCTTCCCTTTACAAGGATGTAGTGTCCTTCTTCGTCTCTCTTAATCAGTGTTGGTTTGAAATCTACTTGATCTGCCAAGAGGATAGCTACTCCTGCTTTTTTTCAGGTTCCTGTCACATGGAGTATTGTTTTCCACCCTTTAACTTTCAGTCTATGAGTTTCCTTTTGAATTAAGTGTGTTTCTTGTATGCAGCATATTGTTGGATTTTGCTTCTTGACCCATTCTGCCAGTCTTTTTCTTTTGATTGGTGATTTGAGACCATTAACATTGATGGTTATAACTGAAATGTATTGACTTGTCATTGCCATGACTTTTTCCTTTTGTTGGGTTCTCCCTCTTTACATTTAATTTCTTGTCATGCCAGATGGGTTCATTCTGCTTTGCTTTCTGGGTTTGTGATCCTCCATGTCTGTTCCTAGGATATTGTGTAAAATTCTTTGGAGTGCTGGTTTGGTATTCACAAAGTTCCTAAGGTGCTCTTTGTCATGAAAGTATCTTATTTCTCCATCAATTTTGAAAGATAGTTTTGCAGGGTACATCAATCTGGGTTGGAGGCTGTTTTCTTTTAGGGCTTGGAATATGTCACTCCAAGCTCTTCTTGCCTTGATGGTTTGTGTTGAGAAGTCTGCTGTGATTGTGATGGGCTTTCCTTTGTATGTGATTTGTTTCTTTTCTCTAACTGCTTGTAGAACTTTGTTCTTATGTTGAGTTTCTGGAATCTTAACAATTATATACCTATGTGTAGATATTTTTTGATCAAGGCTATTTGGAGTCCTATATGCCTCACTTATCTGTATGTCAAACTCTTTTTCCCCTCCTTGGGAAGTTTTCTGCCATTATTTCTTTGAAGATTTTTTTTATGTCATCTGCACTCTCTCATGTTTCTTCATTGACTCTAGTCAGTCTTATATTATTCTTCTTTGCATCATGTAGCAGCTGCTGGATTGATTTCTCATGTTCCCTTATAATTTTGAAGCAATTTTTCTTTTCCTGGCCTCTAATTGCAATGTTATCTTCTATATCTGAAATTCTGTCCTCACATTGGCTCATTCTGCTGTGTAGACTTTCAGTGGAGTTTTTCATGTCTTGGAAATCTATTTGCATCTGTTTTATGGATTCCATTTGTTTCCTATGTTGGGATTCCATCATGTTCCTTAACTCCTCTCTAGATTTATTAATCATGTCTTGCACTAGGGGCACAATTTCTCCTGTTATCTGAGAAATTATTTCTGATTTCATTTTTTCCAGATCCCCTTTTGTTGCCAGTTCAGTGGGTCCAGGTGGTTGTGTATCAGAGTGTTCCATCTCATTTCCCTTTGGGGTTGCTGTAGGTGATCTGCAAGTCTGGTTTTGAGACTTATTTACATGTTTTCTCATTTCGACTGGGGCGGGTGGCTGTTAGCACCTGCACGGATTACCTCCTCTGAGCTGGGAGTGGTGGGACAGGGGCTTGGAGCAGTGGTAGGGATGGTGGCCCAAAAGCCCTTTCCTGTGGGCTGGGAGCAGTGGGAGGGACGGTGGCCAGGAAGCCCCTTCCTCTGGACCAGGAGCAGTGGGATGGCAGCTCGGAAGCCCCTTACCTCTGGGCCGGGAGTGGTGGGAGGGATGGTGGCCCGGAAGCCCCTTCCTCTGGGCTAGGAGCAGCCAGACAGAAGGTGACCCTAAAACCCTTTCCTCTGGGCTGGGAGCAGCGGGAGGGATGGTGGCCGGGAAGCCCCTTCCTCTGGACCAGGAGCAGTGGGACGGTGGCTCAGAATCCCCGACCTCTGGGCCAGGAGTAGCGAGACTGAGTACCGTGGTCTGGTGGTCCGGTGTCCTCTGCGTCTTTGTAGTATGGAACCCGGTGTCTGTACAGAGGAGCGGGGGGTCCAGTGGATTGTTGCCGGGGCACGGGCTGATTCGGCGTGCTCCATGCAACTCAGGACCTCAGTATGGCATGCGCCGACCTGCCTGTCTGCAGCGGGGTGATTCGGCATCTTCCGCATGACTTGGGACCTCGGTAGGGCGTGCACAGACCTGCCTGTCTGCAGCGGGGTAATTGGCATCTTCCGTGTGACTCGGGACCTCGGTAGGACGTCTCCGTTTAATTTCTTGTCGTTTCAGATGGGTTCATTCTCCTGGGCTTCCTGGGGTTGTGATCCTCAGTGTCTGTTCCTAGGGTAGTATCTAAATTTTGGAGTGTTGCTTTGGTATTCATGAAGTTCCTAAGGTGCTCTTTGTTATGAAAGTATCTTATTTCTCCATCAATTTTGAAAGATAGTTTTGCAGGGTGCCTCAATCTGGGTTGGAGGCTGTTTTCCTTTAGGGTTTGAAATACATCACTCCAAGCTCTTCTTGCCTTGAGGGTTTGCATTGAGACGTCTGCTGTGATTCTGATGGGCTTTCCTTTGTATGTGATTTGTTTCTTTTCTCTCACTACTTGTAGAACTTTGTTCTTCTGTTGAGTTTCTGGAATCTTAACAATTATATGCCTATGTGTAGATTTTTTTTGATCAAGGCTATTTGAAGTCCTATATGCCTCACTTATCTGTATGTCAATTTCTTTTCCCCTGCTTTGGAAGTTTTGTGCTATTACTTCTGTGAACAGTGTTTTACATTATCTGCACTCTCTCCTGTTTCTTTGTTGACTCCAGTCAGTCTTATCTTATTCTTCTTTGTATCGTCTAGTAGTTGCTGGATTGATTTCTTGTGGCCTCTTTCAATTTTGAAGCAATTTTTCTTTTCCTGGTCACTAATTACAATCTTATCTTCTATATCTGAAAATCTGTCCTCATATTGGCTCATTCTGCTGTGTAGACTTTCAATGTATTTTTTAATCACCTGGATATCTGTTTGTATCTGTTTTATGGATTCCATTTGTTTCCTATTTTTGGGATTCCATCATGTTCCTCAGCTCCTCTGTTTTTTTAATCTGTGTCATGTCTAGATTTATTAATCATGTCTTGCACTATGGGCACAATCTCTACTTTTTACCTGAGAAATTATTTCTGATTAAATTTTTTCCAGATCCTCTTTTGTTGCCGGTTCAGGGAGTCCAGGTGGTTGAGTATCAGTGTTCCACCTCCTTTCCTTTTGGGGTTGCTCTAGAAGATCTGGAAGTCTGGTTTTGAGACTTCTTTATGTGTCTTCTCATTTTGATGGTGTGGGGGGCGTGCTGTTGGCACCTGCGCGGCTCACCTCCTCTGTGCTGGGAACAGTGGTACAGTGGCCCAGAAGCCCGTTTCTCTGGAGTGGGAGTGGTGGCCCGGAAGCCCCTTCCTCTGGGCTGGGAGCAGTGGAATGGTGGCCCGGAAGCCCCTTCCTCCTGGCTGGGGGCAGTGCAACCTGTACTATCTGGGTAACTTGCCTGCCGTGGATGCACCTCACTTCCACAGCTGATCAGGAGAATGCACTGCTCAGCCTAACCAGACAGCCACTCCAAAGTCTTTTCAAGTTTGGCCCTGAAATTTTTGTATTGATTTTTTTAGTTGTTTTATCTCTTTTTGAAAGTGGGATGTTAAGATCACCTACACTGGTTTGTTAGTGTTTATTTGATCTTTTATTTTTAGCAGTTTGTTTTATGAAGATAGGTGCAGTTTTTGATGCATAAATATTCATCCATGTTATCTCTTCTTGTTGGATTGTTGTATCTAGTGACTTTCTTTGTTTCTTCTAGGCAGTTTAAGTTGAAATTTACCATATCTGAGTTCAAAATTGCTACCCATGCCTTTTCAGGGTCCTGGAGCCTCAAATATTGTTTTCTATCCCTTAATTTTTAGTCTATGAATATCTTTTTGGATTAGAAGAATTTCTTGAATGCAGCAGATTGTTGGATTCTGCTTTTTGATTCAGTCAATCTGTGTCTTTCAGTTGGAGAGTTGAATCCATTAACTTTAAGAGATATTACTGAGACATGTTGATTATTTACTATCATTGCTTTCTTTTTCTGTTGGTGACTCCTTTATTTTTCTTTTCCTGACAATTTTTTGTTGTTGTTTACCATTGACCTTACTTGGAGTTTTGGTTTCCTCTGGGTTTTTAGCTGTTGTTTTCATTGTTTCTGTCAAGAATCTTCTTTTTTTTGTATTTAAATTCTTTTTTTGGCACATTTTAGGTATACAACACATTTACATTTCCCATTGGGAACTTGTACCTTTACATGATGCATCTTGGTTCTTATTTTTTCCCCATTCCTAGCCCTCCCTTCACCTATTCCCTATTTACAAAGACTTTGTTTCCATTTTTTCCATTTTTCATCATTTTTCCTTTCCCTTCTTTCCTTTCCCCTGCCCCTCCCATTTCCCATACCCCTTGGACCTTTCCTTCCTATTTCACATTATCAATTATTCATTCTAATCATTGGTACATTTTAGGTGTACAATATAATGACATTCATCATTGGAAATTTGCACCTTTACATCATCTCTCTTGGTTCTTATTTTTTCCCCTTCCCCTGCCCTCCCTTCAACCCCTCCATTCCTCCCTATTTACAAAGATTTTGTTTCCATTTTTCCATTTTCTCATATTAATCCCATTCCCTTCTTTCCTTTCCCCTAAACCTCCCACTTCCCCTTCCCCTTTCCCCCTTTTCTTCCTATTTCACATTATCTGTTATAGCTTTTAGTCTTTATTTACACTTTCAGTTTCTCACACTAGAGAAAGTGTTTGGTATTTATACATGTGTGTCCTATTTATTTCACTTAAGAGTATCACCTGAATGTGCATCCATTTAGCTATAAATGTCTCTAATTTCTCATTTTTTTGTATTAAATTCTTTTATTGGTACATTGTAGGTATACAGCACAATTACATTTCTCATTGGGAATTGTACCTTTATATAATGCATCTTGGTTCTTATTTTTTCCCCATTCCTAGCCCTCCCTTCACGCCCTCCACCCTTCCCTATTTACAAAGACTTTATTTCCATTTTTTCCATTTCTCATCATTTTTTCCTTTTCCTTCTTTGCTTTCCCCTGTGCCTCCCACTACCCCTACCCCTTTGGACCTTTTATTCCTATTTTACATTATCGATTATTCATTCTAATAATTGGTACATTTTAGGTATACAATATAATGGTTGAGTAGTACTCCATTTTATTAAAAATCCCATTTTCTTTATCCAGTCTCCAGTTGATGGGAATTTGGGCTGTTTCCAAGTTTTAGCTATTACAAATTGTGCTGCTATGAACATGGGTGCACATATATCACTGTGGTATGATTCTTTTAAATCTTTGGGGAAGATACCCAGCAGGGGAATAGCAGAGTCAAATGGGACTTCCAGTCTTCGTTCTTTGGGGTGTCTCCATACTGATTTCCACAGTGGTTGCACCAGTCTACACTCCCACCAGCAGTGGAGCAGGGTTCCTCTTTCCCCACAGCCCCGCCAGCATTTGTTATTGGTTGATTTCTTCATAGCAGCCATTCTTTCTGGAGTGAGGTGGATTCTCAGTGTTTTTTTTTATTTGCATCTCTGGAATGACCAGTGATGTTGAACATTTTTTCATATGTTTATTTGCCATGTCTACTTCTTTGTCTGAGAAATGTCTGTTCATTTCAGATGCCCATTTTTCGATTGGATCTTTAAATTTAAGAGGTCTGATCTTTTTAAGTTCTTTATTGATTTGAGATAGTAGACCTTTTGTCTGAGGAACAGTAGGTGAAGATTTTTTCCCACATTGTGGGCTGTCTCTTCACTCTGCTGGTGGTTTCTCTTGCTGTGCAGAAGCTTTTTAATAAGAAGAGATCCCACTTGTTGATTGTTTGTGCTAGTTCTAGGGTAACTGAGATATTGTTCATAAAATCTTTTCCTACACCAGTGTCTTCAAGAGTTCTACCTAACCTCTGATCCAGCTGGTTCAGCATTTCTATTTTAGTATTTAGATCTTTAATCCATTTCTATTTTAGTTTAGTGCATGGCGAGAGATATAGGTCTAGTTTTAATCTTTGGTACGTTGAAACTCAATTTTTCCAGCAATCTTCTTAAGTATTTTCTGCAGTGATTGTTAGCACTTATGTATCTTTTGAGTTGGTCTTATTCATAGAAATACCTTGTTTCTCAATCTGTTTTGAAGGATAACTTTGCTGAATAAATTAATCTTGGTTGGAAATAATTTGCTCTTAGGGCTTCAAATACTTCACTCCAAGCTCTTCTGGCCTTTAAGGTTTGTGTTGAGAAGTTTCCTTTAATTGTAATTGGTTTACCTTTATATGTGATTTTTTTTGGTTTTTTCTCCATTTTTAAAATTCTGGTTTTTTTCCTGGATATCTGGTATTTTAGTAAGGATATGTCTTGGTGAGCTTCTTTTTTCATCATATTTGTTTGGTGTTTTATAAGTGTCACTTACTTGTATTTTAAACTCCTTTCTCATATTTGGGAAATTTTCTTCTATGATTTCTGTAAACTTATTGGCAAATCCATCTATGTTATCTTCTAGCTTTTTCCTAACTCTAGTTAGCCTTAGATTGGTCTTCTGACTGTCATCTAGTAGCTGGTGGTTAATCTTCTCTTTTTTCTGATTTTCTTTCTGGCTTCTTTGAGTACTTCAGCATAATTCACTATTTTGTCCTCAATTTTGGGTGCTCTGTCTTCACATTGGTCATTTCTGCAATTTGTGAATTCTGTAAGTTTTTTATTTCAGCTATTTATGTCTGACATTATTTTGAGGATTCTCTATGCTTGTTGAGTCTATCAAGTTTTGAAATGTTTTGCTTAGCTCATCGAGGCTTTACTGACCTCCCCTGAATTCACCATGGGCATATTGAGTGATACTACTGTGAACTTTTGGTTCATTTCCTTTTTGAAGTCGTCTAGTCTCTTCATCCCTTTTATACATTTTTCACAGAGTTCTGCTACCTGGTATTTACTTTCCTTTCCCTTTGTTACCCTGTGCTCTGCCTTAGGAGAATTGGGAGACCTAGGGATCTTCTGTTGCCTTGCTTCCCCATGTTCCTATGTGTATATATGTTATATTATGATAACTATATCTATATCCTTATCTCCATCTATTCATCCCTCTTTTTCTCCTTTTTTGCGGGGGTACTACAGGATGAGGTCTAGTATAGTGAGGGAAGCTTGTGGTTTATATGAAGAATTTTAGTAAGATTTTGCTTCCTCGTGAAGTCTTTTCAGCTTTGTATGTCCAGTGATACTATTTACCCCTTCTACTATTTACTACTTACTGTTTACAGTGATTTGGTCTCTATCCCTATATTTTGCAGAGATAATTACTTTTCGTTATAATAGGACAAAGTTTTCAGAAATGTCCTTTAGGCTTACTTAACTATTAGCCTTTGGGTCTCTCCCAGGATCTCACCACCTTCATTTGCTAGGGAGCAAAAGGTTGCCAAAGGTTGCAGCCTGTTTGGCCTAGTACCCAGTTCTTTTGTAATGGACTGTAGTACTACTTATGACCCCCAGACCATGTGGATATTGGCAAACATGAAACACCAATGGATTGCAATAACTATGTCCCCTTGGCTAAAGTGTTACAATCAACAGTAACAAGAGTATCAAGCACCAACTCGATAATGACAAACTCTAATAGCCTGCACTGTACCACCTTTAACCATAAGAACAAGATCTATTGTTATAGAACAAACTCTTAAGACAGCCCAGGTATTTATATACAGTAAATATCTTCTCAACAGAGCAATTTTACCTCCTTTCAAAATAGAACAGTATTCAACCTTAGTAAGTTATACTTAACTACCTACAAATTTTTAAGGATAAATGGTGTGGATATTGAAGCATGAAGAGAAAAGAAAAAAGAAATAGGGTATGAAAAATTAAACAATGGAACATGGGAGGAAGGTGGTAAGATTGATGTGAAAGGTCCTATTAAGGAGTAAAGGAAAATTAGTAGTGTTAGATAACAGTAACAGAAAAAAACAGACTAGGTCAGGATAAACAATAGGAAATGAAGATTAAACTAGAGAAAGAGAAAATAAGTGCTCAGAAAACAGGTTGAAAGAGAGGAAGAAAAGAAGAGAGATGGAAAAAAGGGAGGACTTATTCAAATAAATAAAGTTATATTTAAAAAGGGGGGAACAAGAAAATGAGTGATAGAACTCCAAGCTTCACCAATAAAATAATAAATAATAATAATAATAATTATTATTATAACCAAAAAATACCAATACAGGAGAAAAAAAGAAAATTGGGTTCAATGCAGAGAGAAGAGAAAAAAAAAATTAACATATTTCCAGAAGAGTGTTTTCTTCTGGAACTTGCAGTCTTTAATCTTACAAGTCACAGTCCTCTGCCCTCCTTTGTGGTCTGGGTTTGTGTGGAGATTTGTCACTTCAGTGAGTCCCCTGTCTGTAAACCTTTGTAGCAGCTGTTCACGCAGGACCATCAGCCCAGGAAAGTGTGGAGCATTGGATTCTGAGGCTCTTGGTGTGGATTCCTGCTGGGTGGAGGCCAACACTGGGTACATGATGTATATTCTGGTGTCCATGGGACCAGCTCTAGACACCAGGTGGAGGCTTGTGTTGCCTTTTGGACACCCAGTGGAGATGTGGGGAGATTTTAGCACGCCCGGTGAGGGTGCAGGGGACTAGGTGGTGTCTGATGGGTGTCTAGAGCACCAGGTGAAATAGGTACAAACCTAACCCTTGCTGCTAACTAGGCAGAAGACTGGCCCACTGTGCAAGGCAGGGACTGTTCCCAGGATTCTAGCAAAATGCAGGGTGGAGACTCTGATGTACTTAGAGTGGGGACAGTGCAACTGGTTCTAAGGACTTTCGTACGAGAACAACTTATTGGATAATTTGTGATTCTCTTCACTTTCCTGCCTCCTTCTCTCTTCTTTTTTTTTTGTAGGCTTTTCAAACTCAACCTGTCCAGTCTAAGAAGGAAATCAACAAGGAGTTTGGAAAAGACGTTCCCAAGACGATTAGCAAAAGCAAACATGCTCTTGAGTTGGCCAGATATACTGAAATGAACAAAAAAAGGTAAGAGGGGACTTAGATTGTATTGTGTTAGATGGGAACAGAGAGTATATGACATCCTTTTTGTCCCCATTAAGAACATGCTTAGTGAGCCACACGCCAACTTAGTGTGGAGAGGTGACTGCTTAGCTTAGTGACTACCATGCTAACTTTGGGTGCAGAGGTGAGCCTAGGTACGGTTGCTAAAAAGTTACAGGCCTCTTCTCTCTCTTCTTCCATGGTGGTGGTGATGGTGTGTGTGTATATGCACACTCATGCACACGAACACGTTAAAAGGTCTGTTGTCATTGAGGAATTTACCAAAAGATCATATTTTCATCTTTTCTGTTTTAGTAATTTAGTCTCTGAACTAGTCTGTGTGTGGGAGTGTGGATGCAACTTAACTCTTCAGGGACTCTCATCAGCTGGCTGATAGTTTACCAGTTTGCTTATTCCATTAGAAGCTTTGGGAGATGCACATTTCCATCTAGAAATGGAAAAATAATTTAACCCTAGAAAACTTTTACTGGAAGAAGACTTAAATTAGTCCTTTCTATATTCTCTCCTTGTTCTAGTGGGAATTATTTCTTCAGGGACTGACCAACCTGCACTTGAATAGATAAAATAGATGACTATAACAAGGCCAAACTTGGGTTCCATTATGTAAAGTAAAAAGGTTGGGAAGCCTAGAAAATTAACTTGCAAGGTCGATGGGACACTCTGCTAATTACCTAGCAGAAAGTAATCAAGCCAGAAGATCAGCATTTATCTCTACTTGGTTTCTTGCTGAAATGGAATTCCTGGGCTTTACATACATATTTGGTCCCTTGCATTATTTTCTTTTAAATTTCTTTCATTGTTCTGACTTTATCAAGGAAGCCCTCACTAATGCCATGAACATTCTTCCCTTGTTTAGGGTTCAGTGGAATGGACCCTAATAATAGTACTAGAACTAGTAATATGTATCATTTATTGAGTGTTCATTATAATCACACAAATAATCTTGTAAGTTTTATATTAACAGCTTTATTGAGGTATAACTCACATACCATATAATTCACATATTTAAAGTATACAATTCAGTGACTTTTAGTATATTCACTGTTATGCAGCCATCCCAATTTTATATCATTTTCACCAACCCCAGACCTACCCTTTAGCTATCACCTCTCAATCTCCCCATCCTTCTCAGCTCTAGGGAACTGCAAATTTACTTTCTGTCTCTATAGATTTCCTTATTTTGGATGTTTCATATAAATGCAATCACATAATGTGTGGGTTTTTGTGTCATCGTTCACTTATGTTTTCAGGTTTCATACACATTGTAACAGGTATGTATTCATTTTTTAAGATTGTCAATATTCCATTGTATGGATGTATCATATATTTATCCATTCATCAGATGATAGAGAATTAAGTTGCTTCTACCTTTTGGCTATTGTCAGTAGTGCTGTTATGAACATTTGTGTATAAGTTTTTGTTTGAACATCTATTTTTAATTTTTTTTCCATTTATACCATAGAGTGTGGTTACTGGGTCATAATGGTAATTCTATGTTGAACACATTGAGGAGCTGCCATGCTGTATTCCACAGTGACTGCACTATATCTTCCTTGGAGAAATACATATCTATTCAGATCCTTTGCTATTTAAAAAAATTTAGTTATTAGTGTTTGTATTATTAAGTTCTAAGAGTTCTTCACATATTCTAGATAAAAGTCACTGATGAGATATGAACTGCAAGTATTTTCTTTCCTTCTGTGCGTTGTATTTTTACTTTGTTCATGATGTGCTTTGAACCACAGGTTTTTAATTTTGATAAAGTCTAATTTTTTGTTGCTTTTAGGCTTGTGATGTCATATTTAAGAAACTATTGCCAAATTCTAGATCACAGAATTACAGCTGTTTTCTTCTAAGAATTTTAAAGTGTCAGCTCTTAATTTAGGTTTTTGAGGGCTGGGGATTTAGCTCAGTGGTTCCGCTGCCTGCCTCACAATTGCAAGGACCTGAGTTCAATCCCCAGTACCCCCCCCCCCCAAATTTAGGTTTTTGAATCTAATTTGAGTTAATTTTTCTTGTTGGTTGTTAGGAGGTCTAATTTCATTGTTTTGCATATGGGTATCCAGTTTCCCTACCACTTTTGTTGAGAATACTAATCTTTTTCCCTTTAATTATCTTGGCATCCTTATCAAAAATTAATTCACTGTAAATGTAAGTATTTATATCTGGATTCTCAATTTTATTCCGTTGATCTATCTATATGTTTATTATTACCTATCTTATGCCAGTACCACATTGTCATGATGATAGCTTTGTAATATATTTTGAAATTGGGAAATGTGGCCCTCCAAATCTTGTTTTCTTTTTTAAAGATTATTTTGCTTTTCTGGGTTTCTTGCAATTCCATATGAATTACAGAATCAGCTTGTCAAGTTCTATAAATAAGTCAGCTTGGATTCTTGTAGAAATTGCTTTGAATCTATAAATCAACTTGGAAAATATTACCATCTTAACAATACCAAGTCTTCCAATTCATGAACATGCAGTGTCTTTGTATTTATTTAGATCATTAATTTATTTCATTTTACAAACTTTTCAGGGTATAAGTTTTACACTTTTCGTTAAATTTGTTTCTAAACACTTTATTCTTGACATTATTATAAATGAACTTGTTTTCTTAATCTCTTTTTTAAACTGTTAATTACAAGACATAGAAACACATTTGATTATTGTGTATTGATCTTGTATCCTTAGGTCTTGTGAATTTATTAGTTCTGGTAGTTTTTGTGTGGATTCCTTAGTATTTTCTCTATATAAGAGCATGTCATCTGTGAATGTAGACACTTTTATCTTATTTATTTCCAATAGGGATGCCTTTCATTTAATATTCTTGCCTAATTGCCCGAGGTAGAACTTTCCTTGATCTTAGAGGGAAGGCATAATCCTGTCATTATTATGATGTTACCTTGGGTTTTTCATAGATGTCCTTTATCACGCTGAGGAATCTTCTTTCTATTCCTAGTTTGTTGAGTGCTTTATATCATGAAAAAATGTTGGATGTTGTCAAATGATTTTTCTGGATCTATTGATAATAATTATGTGGCTATTGTTTTGTATTCCATCAGTATAAGTATGGTACATGACTTGAGTTTAGGGTGTTAAATTAACCTTGCATAACTGGAATAAATCCCACTTGGTTATGCTGTATACACCTTTTATATGTTGCTGGATTTGATTTGCTAGTATTTTTTTTTTGTTGAGCTTTTGCATTAATATTTATAAGAAGTACTAGTCTGTAGTTTTCTTATGATTTCTTTGTTGTTTTTGGTATCAGAGTAATACTGCCCTTAAAGAGTTAAGTTGGAAACTGTTCCCAACTTTTCTGTTTACTGGGAGAGTTAATGAAGAATTGGTATTAATTCTTTAAATATTTGGTAGAATTCACCAATAAAGCCATTTGAGCCTGAATTTTTGTTTGTTGTCAGTTTGTTGGTTATAATTCAATGTCTTTGTTATAACTCTATTCAGATTTTTAATTTTCTCCTTGAATGAGTTTTGGTAGTTTGTTTCTTCCTAGGAATTTGTCCATTTCATCAAAATCATCTAATTTATTGGCACATAATTAGCAGCGTTCCTTTATTTTAAGCATACGAATTTGTCAGGTCTTTACAACAAGCCTATGAAGAAGATATTATGATCCCCATTTTATAGATAGAAAAATAGAAGCAGAGAGTTAACTTGCCCAAGGTCAACTAGGTGGTAAGTGGAAGAGCCAGGATTTGAATCCAGGCAGTCTAATGCCAGACAGAACGCATGTTCTTATGATAACTACTCTATCTGAAGACCATCTCATCAGGAAGGACTTGGAACCTGTGTTGTCAGGCAGAACTTTTGAAACACTTGCTTTTTACTTTAATTAATTAATTTTTACACTTCGTTTTTTTGTTATATTCCTAGAGTTGTGTAGCCATCACCACTATCTAATTTTAGAATTTTTCAACACCCTCAAAAGAAACCCCTATCTGCAATATTAGGAATCCCTTTCCTTTCTCAGTTGACCTTTCTTCCCCTTACCCTATCCCAGCCTCAGGTAACCACAAATCAACTTTGGTTATTGATGTATCTCCAGGAATATGTCTATCCTGGATGTTTTACATAAATTGGATCGTAGATACCTGGTCTTTGGAGGTACTTACTCCTTGTGTTCAGATTGATGATTTTATTTGCCTTCTATTTTCTTTTATTCTGATTGTTAGTCTTCCAGTGATTTGGTCACATTAGGTTAGTCACTCTGGTCATAAAAACCTATTTAAAACAAAACTTTGTATCTGATAAGCAACAAATTTCTATTTTAATCTTTTTATTATTTTCATTGTGAAATTGTCTGCTAAGTAACCCAAAGTGTTAATTACCAACCAGCCTCTCTCATTAGCCTTCAAACAATATTAATTTCAATCTGAATTTTACCAGATGCCTAGTGCTCAGCAAGACAAATGCAAGTAGTGAGGGAAACTGATACATAAATTGTTAACATATACATTGTGATAAGTATTATAATAAAAGTCTTCATATATAAATAAAGGTAATTAATCATATGTAGACAATATAACATAGATTTCAGGAGAAAATTGTAGAAAAGTATAGAGACCTAGGCATAGAAACTGAACAGTGTGCTACTTACTTAATTTACCATGGATCTTATTGTTTTTGTACCCTCTATCCTGTCTCTTGGGTTGAACCACTTTTCCCTTCCATACCTTTAGTAAATGTAGTCACAAAATCAGATGGTAGATGAGGACTCTAGGAAATACATTTTTCTTACCCAGACCTTTGTTTCCTTACAGATATAAGTTGGAGCTCACATCAGCAGTAGCCTCTACTGCCTCAGTGCCAAAAATTTTGGAGAAATCGCTCCTTCTGGATGTAACCACCAACTCCCAAACACCTACTATTGAGGAGGTATCTTTTGTCACAAAACCATTAATTTTAAAAGAGGAACCCAGTACTGAAGTGACAACCCTTATAAAGAAGTCATTAAAGAAGTGCACAAATCCTGGAGAAGCATTCCTATTGGAGAAGTCACTATCCTTACAGGAGGAGACTGACAGTGATGATGACTTTGTTATAAAGCCAGTGACTTTTGGGAAGAAGCATAAATCCAATGAGGCAGCCATCACTAAGAAGACATTATCCTTAAAGAAGATGTCTACATATCAGAGGAAGCAGTCTTGCTTGGAAGAGTTGGTGATCTTGCAGGACAGCAATGTTGAAGAGGGTTCCTTCTCTGTGGAGCTGATGAATTTAAAGAAGAAGCCTAAAACTGAGAAGTTATCCTCCCCTAAGAAGCCATTATCTTTAAGTAGTAAGTGTACCACTATGGAGAAGATCTCCAACACAATAAAGCCAGTACTATTGGAGAAGATCACTTCTGAAAAGAAGTTAATTACTAAGGAGCCATCAGCCTTTATGAGAAATCCTACTGCTGACAAGGAGTCCCTTTCCTGTAAGCCATCTGCATTCAAAGAGAAACACACTACTAAGCAAGAGATCTCCAACTGGAAGAAATCATTGACCTTACAGGAGAAGACTGACTTTAAAGACAAATCCCTTGTTAAGGAATTATCGACTTTTAAGCAGAAGCCTACCACTGAGGAGGCAACCCTCACCGCAAGCCCAGTTTTTGGAAGGACAGAATGCACAGTTCAAAGGAAGATATGCACTACTCATGAGAAGAAGTACACTATTTATGGGATGCAGTCCCACTTGAAGAATCCATTAGAAGTACAGGAGGTTATCTCTGGGGAGGAGTCACTCAGTACAAAGCCATTGTCCTTTAAAAGAAATCGTATCACTGAATTCTACCAAGAGCCATCTGCATTACAGGAGAAGCATACTACTCAAGCAGAGATAGGCCTCTTGAAGAAGCCGAGGACATTGCAGGAGAATATCAACAGTGAAGCTAGCTGTGTTAAGGAGGTAGTTTCCTGTAAGAAACAGCATAGTACTATGGAGGCAAGCCATACAAAGAAGCCATTACCTTTAAAAAAGAAGCAGAAAATTCAGAGGAAGCTCTCCCGCTATAAGCCATTAAAAGTTGAGAGAGTCACCTATGGAGAGAATTCACTCACTAAGGATCCATTTTCCTTTGAGAAATTTACCAGTGATGAGGATTCCCTTTCCCAGGAGCCATTTGTATCCCAAGAGAAGGATAGCACACAGGAAGAGGTGTCCACTTTGAAGAAGCGTGTGGCCCTGCAAAAATCTCCCACTGAGACAGAGTCACTTTTTCAGGAGTCTTTGGCTTTTCAAAAGCAATGTAATACTGAGAAGGCAACCCCTAGCAAGAAACCTTTACCTTTAAAGAAGCAGCAGCACACCACTCAAGGGACAGTGTCTCATTTGAAAAAGCCATTAGTATTGCAGACAGTCACCTCTGAAGAGAAGTCACCCATTAAGGAGCCACTGTCCTTTAAAGAAGTAAATATGTCCTTAAAGAAGAAAAAGTGCACCACTGAAGCAACACCCCAATGGATAGATCTTTCAGACTGGCAGGATATAATTGTTAAAGAGAAGAATTCTTTCTTTATGAAGCAAGTATCATCTACAAAAAAGGGTACAACTGAGAAGGTAGTCCTCACCAAAACGCCATCATATTTGAAGAAGAAGCAAACCACTCAGAGGAAGACTACTTCTGAAGAAGAGTCACTCTGTAAGAAGCTGTTGCCTTTTAAGAAGAAGCCTACAACTGAAGAGAAGTTCCTCGCCCAGGAGCGATCTGCATCAAAAGAGAAACATACTACTTTTCAGGAGGTGTCACTCTCAAGAAAGCAAATAGCCTTTCAGGAGAAGACCACTACTGAAGAAGAATCTTATAGTAAGGAAGCAGTGACTTTGAAGGAGAAGCTTATCACTGAGGAGTTCCTCTTTCAGGAGCCATTTTCTTTGCATGTTAAGCCTACCAACAAAGATGAATCCCTTTTCCAGAAGGCTGTGATCTTGCAAGAGAAGACTAATACCAAAAAGGAGTCTTTGGCTTTGCATGAGAAGAGCACCATGACAGAAGAATCCCTTTTCAATAGGCTCTCAGTTTTGAAGAAAGAGCCCTCTGCTAAGGGAGCAGCAAGCATAGATAGGCAATTACCTATAAAGAACGAGCTCACTGCTCATGAGCAGGCATTTCTTTTAAAGGAGCAATTGGCTTTGCACGAGAAAATCACCAATGATGAAATGTACCTTATTAAAGAGCCACTGGCCTTGCAGGAGTATGTGGGCAGTGAAAAGGGACTCTTCAAGGAGCCCTTGACCATGCAGGAGAAGCTCAGCACTCAGAAGGAGACTGCTTTTAAGGAGCATACCACTGACATAGAGGCTCACTTCAATGAACTTTTGGCCATGCAAGAGAAGCCCAGCATTGAGATAGGGCCTGTCTTTCAGGAGCCTGTGAACTTGCAGGAAAAGCCTACTATTGAGGAGGAAGGGTTCTTCATAGAGCCTTTGGCTTTACAGGAGAAAGCTGGCCTTGAGTCTGAGGCTATGCTGAAAGAGCCTTTGGCCTTGCAAGAGAAGCCCAGCACTGAGATGGAAACTGCTCTAAAGGAGCCCTTGTCCTTGCAGGAGAAGCCCAGCACTGAGAAGGAGGCTATCCTCAAAGAGCCATTAGCATTTCAGAAGAAGTCCAACATGGAGGATGAAGTCCTCTCCAAGGAGCCATTAGCCTTGCAGGAGAAATCTACTATAAATGTACCATTCTTCTTCCAGAATATGTTAGCCATGAATGAGAAACCCACCATTGAGAATGAGTTGTCTTTTCAAGAGCCGTTAGCTTTAGAAGAGAATTTTGCCAACAAGGAAGATATTTTTCCAGAAACATTCTTGATCCTTGAGAACAGCCCACGTGTGTCTAGCAATGCTGTTGAATCCAGTACAGACAAGTTCAATGCTGCTAATATGTCCAGTGTGGGCAAGTCCGGTGCAAATGAATCTGGTTCCAAAATACCTTTCTCACCTCAAAGCAGAACACAGAAGGAGGTATTCATCTCTTTTTTTTTTCTTAAATTAGATGAAATGCTTTTTGTTTTCCTGGAGGTAGCTGTTAGCAAAGAGAGTTTTTTGGTGCCCAAGGTTGAACCCTAGGCATTACATATGCAAAGCAATCTACCACTGAACTATATCCCTAGGCCCAAAGAGATCTTTTTGTTTTCCTTCCTAGGCAGTTGAGCTGTATATAATAAGTTATGGGAAGTCCCTCTACCTAGAAAGAAGGAGATAGTCCTTGAGTTTACCTCTGGTTTTATTTAATGATAGGTAATGCAGAATAATCTCTTCTGATTTTTATAGCCCGTGGTTATCTGCAATATGGGATAAATTTAGTAGGCTCTTTGGCATTTTCTCTTATATCAAGCTGGCCTTATAGAATATCTTGACTTCCTGATTGGCACAGTGATATACCTAACCTATCAGAAAGTATTTATATCCACAAGGGTCTGGAATATTGAGTTGCATACTTGGGCTTTGCAATAATGGTTAGATAATTTCATTCAGGGCATTATCTTTCTTAGTAATTTCACTCAGCATCACATGAACTTCAGTCAAAGATGGGCAAAGTTCACATGGGCATTTCCCAAGAAAAGTGGCCTTTAAGTTGTAAATTAGAAGAATAAAGGAATGGAATTTAGCAAGCAGGCAGAGAAATATCCCTCTTTTAGGCAAAACAACCAGAATAAAGGTGTAGAAGGGAGGAAAAGGCTACTAAGATGAATTGGGCCAGATCAAAGCATTGGGAATTTAAAAAGGCAGGTGACCTAATTGAAATAATAAAACAAGAATTTCTTTCTTAGAGAGTTGAGCTTACCCATAAAAGGATGCCTTGTTTCTAGGACAGAGCAAGCATATATTAGGTATTTCTGAATCATTGTATAGTATAGGGAATTCCAGGGCCAGGGGTGCTCTGGATAGCTCAGGATAGATACGTGAGCCTTGAGGAACCTTAGTATAAGGAAACAGTGGGGAGAATAGCATCATTCTTAATGTGTATGAGCTTTCCTTGGACTCTTTTCTAATATGTTTTTTGATGGTTTCCAAGCAGATAAACACACTTGAAGCTATTGGCAAGGACCACCATGATCCATCTTTCAGCTCAGTATATGCCAAGGAGATCTTCAGTTACTTGAAAGACAGAGAGGTGTGTAGATAGCTGGAGATGGGCAATAATTTATAGTTCTCATTTCCTCATTATTCCATTCTTTAACATGCAAGTTGGAGGGCAAGATAATAATGATAGTGAAAGAAACAATAATAGCAACAACTAACATCTATTGGTATCTTTCTGTCAGTTGGACATTGTATTAAGGGATTTATAGACATTATCTTGTTTAATTCTTCCAATAATTTCAAGATGGCAGACATTATCATCTCCCTTTTACATACAGGGAAAACTGCCTAGAGTCATACAACTAATGTATGGTACAGCTGGCATAGGGACTAAAATCTGATTTTCTTGAAGATAGGTACAAAGGAGACAATCTCAGATACAGAGATTGTCAAGTAGTTTGTTTCTGAGTGGCTGTTCTTTGAGATTTCCTTTTCTATGCATGTTTCTTGCACTTTATGTAAAATCACACCTTTCATTTCAGCTCTCTAACCTTGTGCAGTTTTCTTTTTCCTTTCAAATCTTCCAGTTTCCTTTACCACCAGAGTTCATAAGATCCAAATTTTCTTCTGTCTCTTTCAATGGAGTAGACAATACCAAGATTATCTACTAAGTAGAATTTTTATCAGGCTTTGGTATGGTTTCTATTGAATATATATTGCTTTCATACCATCATAAAGTTGAGAAACTACTAAGTTGACCATTGTAAGTTTGAAACTATCTGTACCTTAGAGAAGGTGAGAAAACTTTGTTTTCCTAAAAATGTAATTCTTAGCTTAGCAGTATTGGTTTCACTTGGGATATTGTAAGAAATGCAGAAACATAACCCCACTGTAGATCTTCTAAATCAGAATCTGATGTTTTTCAAGATCTCCAGGGGTCTTGAAAGCCTGCCTTAAATTAAGCCAGCCTACATTAAAGCCTGAAAAGAACTGCTTTTCATAGCAGGGTAGTACTTTTTAGGTTGAATTGCAAAGAAGAGGCAAAAGCTTTTTGGCATTCATCTGTAGCCATAGATGTGCTCTTAACCTTAATGCCCTGGATTCCTTAATGTCAATTCTGACACTTGAATATTATGTGTGTCCACTTTCCCAAGGATAACTGGAACTTGTCTGGAAAAAGATACTTTGATCAGCCCCTATCTTATACTAGCTGAAAATAATGAATTAGAACTGTGGGGGAGAAGTTAATTGTTGTTACAATTTTGAACTACACAAAGAATTTATTAATCTTTCCTTCTCATTGATGCCAGGAAAAGTTCATTCTTAAAAAATACATGAAAAGACAGACTGAGATCACCAGTGACATGAGGGCCATTCTTGTGGACTGGTTGGTGGAAGTACAGGTAAGACTGATAGCTGTTTCCTTAAGGAGATGCAACTCTTTTTCTTGGATAGTTATTCAACACCACCAGAAAAAGTTTATCACTGGATTTACGGAGCTGAAAAAGCCATAGTTCCTTCTCTCAAAGAGTTATGATTTAGGGGGAAAACTATGATATGCAGATAAGTAAATATAATAAATAGAATGTACTAAGTACCCTAAGAATGTTATGAATAAAATACTGTGAGAACCCAGTTGAAGGAGAGACCTTTTCCAAAAAAGGCAGCAATAGTCTGATAGTTCTATTTTTAAAATCTTATAAATCAGTCCAATCTAAGGATTTGGAATGGGATCAATGACAAAGTCTTTCAAGCTTGGGTGGAATGGGTAATAGGAAAGGCAGTGCAATAGACATGACAGGTAGCTGTTTGTCCAGGGATAGAAACCAAGGGAATAAGCTATGAATACTTAAATATTATTTTGTAGTAGGGAAAGAGAGCCCAGAATAGTACCTGGCACATAGTAAGAAATCAATAAATCTTTTTTAAAATTCAATTATATTGGTATATTTTAGGTATACAATATAATGACATTCATCATTGGAAATTTGCACCTTTATATAATCTCTCTTGGTTCTTAAATTTTTCCCCCATCCCCTGCCCTCCCTATAACTCCTCTATCCCTCCCTATTTACAAAAACTTTGTTTCCATTTTCATTTTCTCATATTAATTCAATTCCCTTCTTTCCTTTCCCCTACCCATCCCATTTCCCCTTCCCCTTTGCCCCTTTTCTTTCTATTTCACATTATCTATTATACCTTTCAGTCCTTATTTACACTTTTAGTTTCTCACACTAGAGAAACTATTAGTATTTACACATGTGTGTCCTATTTATTTCACTTAAGAGTATCGCATCAATGTGCATTCATTTAGCTATATCTCTAATTTCTCATTTTTTATGACTGAGTAGTACTCCATTTTATAAAAAAGCCACATTTTCTGTATCCAGTCTCTTGCTTCCAAGCATCTGGGCATCTGGGCTGCTTCCAAGTTTTAGCTGTTACAAACTGTGCTGCTATGAACATGGGTGCACATATATCACTGTGGTATGATTCTTTTAATTCTTTGGGGAAGATACCCAGGAGGGGAATATCTAGGTCACATAGGACTTACAGACCTAGTTCTTTGAGGTATCTCCACACTGATTTCCATAGTGGTTGCACCAGTCTACAATCCCATCAACAGTGGAGCAGTGTTCTTCTTTCCCCACATCCCTACCAGCATTTGTTATCGGTTGATTTCATTATAGCAGCCATTTTTCTGGGGTGAGGTGGAATCTCAGTGTTGTTTTCATTTGCATCTCTCGAATGACCAGTATTGTTGAACATTTTTTCATATGTTTATTTGCCTTTTCTATTTCTTTGTGTGGGAAATGTCTGTTCATTTCAGATGCACATTTTTGGATTGGGTCTTTAAATTTGGGAGGTCTGATTTTTTAAAAGTTCTTTATAGATTCAAAATAGTAGACCTTTGCTGAGGAACCTCTGGTGAAAACTTTTTCCAACAATGTGGGTTGTCTCTTCACTCTGTTGGTGGTTTCTCTTGCTGTGCAGAAGCTTTTTAGTAAAAAGAGATCCCACTTGTAGATTGTATGTACTAGTCCACGGGCAACTGAAGTTTTGTTCATAAAATCTCTTCCTACACCAATGTCTTCAAGAATTCTTCCTAACCTCTGTTCCAGCTGATTCAGCATTTCTGTTTTAATATTTAGATCTTTAATCCATTTTGATGTTAGTTCAGTGCATGGTGAGAGATATAGGTGTACTTTTAATCTTTGGCAAGTTGAAACCCGATTTTTCCACCACCATTTATTAAAGAGGCTATCTTTTCTCCAGTGAGAGTGTTTGGTTCGTTTGTCAAAGGTGACATGGCTGAGTGTGTCTGGCATTGTTTCTGCATCTTCTAATCTGTTCCACTGGTCCTCAGGTCTGTTTCTTTGCCAGTACCATGCTGTTTTTATCACAATAGCTTTGTAGTATAGTTGCAGGTTGAGGATTGTGATACCCCCTGCCATGTCTCTGTTACCTAGAATTGCTTTTGCTACTCTGGTTCTCTTCTTTTTCCAAATGAATTTTTGGATTGTTTTCTCAAGGTCTATGAAGTATGCTGCTGGGATCTCAATTGGAATTGCATTAAATCTATATAGCAGTTTTGGAAGTATGGCCATTTTCACTATATTAATCCTTCCTACCCAGGAGCAGGGGATGTCTGTCCATTTTCTGATATCATCTTCAATCTCTCTTTTCAGAGTGCCATAGTTTTCAGAGAAGAGGTCTTTGATTTCTTTCATTAGGATGATTCCTAGGTATTTCAGTTTTTTGGATGCTATTGTGAAAGGAATTGTTTGCCCTATTTCTCTCTCAGTGAGTCTGTTGTTTGTGTAGAGGAAGGGTATTGATTTTTCTGTGTTGACCTTATATCCAGCTACTTTACTGAATTTGGTTATTAAGTCCAGAAGACTTGGTGGCATTCTTGGGGTCTTCTATATAGAGTATCATGTCATCTGCAAATAATTACAATTTGAGTTTTTCGTTTCCTATCTTTATTTCTTTTATTTCTTTCTCTTGTCTAATTGCCATGGCTAATGTTTCCAGAACTGTATTGAACAAGAGTGGGTGATAGTGGACATCCTTGTCTTGTTCCTGATTTTAGTGTGAAGGATTTCAGTTTTGACCATTTAGTATGATATTGGCTGTTGGTTTTTCATAGATGGCTTTTATCAGATTGAGGTAGAGACCATCTATTCCAATTTTTTGTAGGGTTTTTATCATAAATGCATGTTGGATTTTGTCAAATGCTTTTTCTGCATATATGGAGATAATCATATCGTTTTTGTCCTTGGCTCTATGGATATAGTGTATTACATTGATTGATTTGCATGTGTTGAATCATCTGTGCATCCATAGGATGAATCCCACTTGATCAACATGTTTGATCTTCTTGATGATCTTCTGCATTCTGTTTGCCAGTATTATATTAAGGATTTTTGCATCTATGTTCATTAGTGAGATTGGCCTATAGTTCTCTTTTTCGTTTGGGTCTTTCTCTGCTTTGGGGATCAAGGTGATGCATGCTTCCAGGAATGAATTCGGGAGTATTGTTTCATTTTCAATTTCATTGAAGGGTTTAAACAGTAGTGGCAGTAGTTCTTCTCTAAATGTCTTGTAGAATTCAGCAGTAAAGCCATCAAGACCCGGGCTTTTCTTAGTTGGTAAGTTTTTTATTACATTTTCAATTTCATTGAATGATATTGCATTGTTTAGAATTTTTAGGTCTTCTTTGTTCAACTTTGGTAATTCATATGTATCTAGGAATCTGTCCATTTCTTCTGTGTTTTCCATGTTATTGTTGTATAGGTTCTCAAAGTAGGTATTGTTGATCCTTTGGATTTCTGCTGGGTTCATTGTAATTTCGTCCTTTTTATTCCTAAGTGCATGGATTTGGGCCTTTTCTTTCCTTTTTCTGACAAGGTTGGCTAAGGGTTTGTCAATTTTGTTCATTCTTTTGAAGATCCAACTGTTGGCTTCATTGATTTTTTTTTTGTATCATTCTCTTAGTCTCCATTGCATTGATTTCTGCTCTGATCTTTATAATTTCCTCCCCTGTACAAGCTTTGGGTTTGTCCTGCTTTTCTTTTTCTAGAAGTTTGAGGTTCAGCATCGCGTTGTTTAATTGGGCTCACTCTGTTTATCTCATATGAGTATTCACTGGTATGAATTTCCCTTGTAAGACTGCTTTCATTGTGTCCCATAGATTCTGATATGTTGTATTGTCAATGTCATTGAATTGAAGGAACTGTCTGATTTCTTTAATTTCCTTTGTGACCCATTGGTTTTTCAGAAGTGTGTTTTTCAGTTTCCACGTTTTTATGAAATTCTTGCAGTTTCTTTTGCTATTGATCTCCAATTTCATCGCACTATGGTGTGATAATATACAGGGGATAACTTCAATTCCTTTGCAGTTACTTAAACATGGTGTATGAGCAAGTATGTGGTCTGTTTTGGAGAATGACCCATGTGCAGCTTAGAAGAATGTGTATTCTGATTTTGTGGAGTGGAGCACACTGTAAACATCTGTTAAGTTAATTTGTTTAAGAGTTTGATTGAATTCTAGTATTTTGTTGCTTTTTTCTGTCTAGTTGCTCAATCTATTTGTGACAATGGCGTATTGAGGTCCTCAACTACTATTGTATTAGTGCTCATTTGATTTTTCATGTCTGTTAGTATTTGTTTTATGTAGTTGGGCGCACTAGTGTTTGGTGCATATATATTTATGATTGTCATCTCTTCCTCTTGGATTGTTCCCTTCGCAAGGATGTAGTGTCCTTCTTTGTCTCTCTCAATCTGTGTTGGTTTGAAATCTACTTGATTTGCGAAGAGGATAGCTAGTCCTGCTTTTTTTCGGGTTCCTGTCACATGGAGTATTGTTTTCTACCCTTTAACTCTCAGTCTAAGAGTTTCTTTATAAATTAAGTATGTTTCGTGTATGCAGCATATTGTTGGATCTTGCTTCTTGACACATTCTTCTATTCTATTTCTTTTGATTGGTGAATTGAGACCATTAATTTGATGGTTATAACTTAATGTTTCAACTCATCGTTGTCATGACATTTTCTTTTTGTTTGGTTCTCCCACTTTGCATTTAATTCCTTGTCATGGCTGATGGATTCATTCTGCTGGGCTTCCTGTAGTTGTTATTCTTGTTGTCTTTTCCTAGGATATTGTCCAAAGTTTTTTGGAGTGCTGGTTTGGTATTCATGAAGTTCCTAAAGTGGCCTTTTATGAAAGCATCTTATTTCTCCATCAATTTTGAAAGATAGTTTTGCAGGGTACATCAATCTGAGTTGGAGGCTGTTTTCCTTTAGGGCTTGGAATATATCACTCCAAGCTCTTCTTGCCTTGAGGTGTGCATTAAGAAGTCTGCTGTGATTCTGATGGGCTTTTCTTTGTATGTGATTTGTTTCTTTTCTCTGACTGCTTGTAGAATTTTGTTCTTCTGCTGGGTTTCTGGAATCTTAACAATTATATGCCTATGTATAGTTTTTTTTCTTGATCAAGGCTAGTTGGAGTCCTATTTGCCCCCCTTATCTGTATGTCAAGTTCTTTTCCTCTGCTTGGAAAGTTTTCTGCCATCACTTCTCTGAACAGTATTTTTATGTCATCTACACTCTCTTCTGTTTCTTCATTGACTCTGATCAGTCTTATGTTATTCTTCTTTGCATCATGTAGCAGCTGCTTGATTTATTTCTTGTGGTCGCATACAATTTTAAAGAAATGTTTCTTTTCCTGGTCACTAATTGCAATCTTATTTTCTATATCTGAAATTTTTTCCTCATATTGGCTCATTCTGCTGTGTAAACTTTCAATGGAGTTTTTGATCTCCTGTAAATCTGTTTGCATCTGTTTTATGGATTCCATTTGTTTCCTGTGTTGGGATTCCATCATGCTCCTCAGCTCCTCTATTTTTTTTATCCGTGTCATCTCTAGATTTATTAATCATGTCTTGCACTATGGGCACAATCTCTGCCCTTATCTGAGAGATTATTTCTGATTTCATTTTTTCCAGATCATCTTTTGTTGCTAGTTCAGGGAGTCCAGGTGTTTGAGTATCAGAGTGTTCCATCTCATTTCCCTTTGGGGTTGTTATAGGTCATCTAGAAGTCTGGTTTTGAGGCTAGTTTACATGTCTTCTCATTTCAGTGGGGGTGAGGGTGTGGTGGTATGGGAGATTGGTGGTGCTGTCATCACGAGGCTCACCTCCTCTGCACTGTGAGCAGTGGTATGGCGGCCCGGAAACCTCATCCTCTGTGCTGGAAGCAGTGCTAAGGCAGCCCAGAAGCTTCCTCCTCTGTGCTGGGAGCCATGCTATGGTGTCCTGGAAGCCTCCTCCTCAGAGCTGGGAGCATTGCTAATGTGGCCCGGAAGCATCCTCTTCTTTACTGGGAGTGTTGCTATGCCTGCCTGGAAGCCTCCTCCTGTTCTGCGCTGGGTGTGGTGGTACGCTGGCCTGGAAGCCTCCTCCTCTGTGGTTAGAATGGTGCTACCACACCTTCATTTCTAAAGGATAGCTTTGCTGTGCACAGTATTTTTTTCCCCTTAAATTCTTTTATTGGTACATTTTAGATATACAATACATTTACATTTATCATTGGGTACTTGTACCTGTACATGATGTATCTTGGTTCTTATTTTTCCCCATTCCCTGTGCTCCCTTCACCCTCTCCACCCTTCCCCATTTACACAGACTTTGTTTCCATTTTTTCCTTTTCATATATTTTTTCCTTTCCCTTCTTTCCTTTCCCCTTCTGCTCCCACTTCCCCCACCCCTTTGGACCTTTTCTTCCCATTTCAAATTATCACTTATTCATTTTAATCATTTTAGTCTTTATTTACATTTTCAGTTTCTCACACCAGAGAAAGTATTCAGTATTTATACATGTGTGTCCTATTTATTTCACTTAAGACTATGGCCTCAATATGCATCCATTTAGCTATAAATGTCTCTAGCTTCTTGTTCTTTATGGCTGAGTAGTACTCCATTTTATAAAAAATCCCTACATTTTCTTTATCCAGTTTCCAGTTGATGGGCACTTGGGCTATTTCCAAACTTTGCCTATTACAAACTGTGGGCAGTATTCTTGTTTGACAGTGTTTTTTTTTCCCTTGGTACTACAAATCTCATGTCACTTTCTCCTGGTCTATAAGCTTACTGCTGAGAAGTTTGCTGCCAGGCAATTTGGGACACTCCAGTGTATTATGTTTCTTTTCTCTTGCAGCCTTGAGAATCTTCTCTTCTATCTTGTCTTTGAGAGCTTGATTTTAAGATGTTTTGGGAGTAGATTTGGTTAAGTTAAATTTCACTATGACCTTTTTCCTTCCTGTTCCTAGTTATTTTGCATCCTTTTGGGGAGCGTTCTGTTATTTCTTTGAGTACTATTTCTGTTATTTTGGCATTTTCAAGTTCTTGAACCCTGGTGACCCTCATATTTGCTCTTTTAATACTATGCCAAATTCCCATAAGGTTTCTTCATTGGTCTTCACTCATTTTTCTCCTCCATGCAATTTTTTTTGAGGCAGGTTCTCTCTTTGTAATTTAGGCTGGCCCTGAACTCACTATGTAGCCCAGGCTGGCCTTGAACTCACTGCAATCCTGCTGCCTCAGCCTCCTGAGTGCTGGGATTACAGGCATGCACAACCACGCCTGGGTCCTCCATGGATTTTCAAATAGCCTGTTTTTGAGGATACCAATTCTTCTGTTTGATTTGCCATGCTATTGATGCCTTCTTTCTGAGTTTTTAATTTCAATGAGTGTATTTTTCAGCTCAAGAATTTGTTATTTAAAAAAAATTATTTCCATCTCTTTGTTAAGTTTTTTATGAGAATATTAAAATACTTCTCTTTGTTTTCCTCAAGCGCATTGACTTTCCTTAAAACAGGTATTTAAATTCTTAATCTGAAAGCTCTCCCATATTTATTTCCCCTTGGTCAATTTTTAGAACCGTATTTTGAGTATTAAGTAAGGTAATGGTTTCCAGAGAAATCCTCATGCTTATTGGCATGTGAAGCCATCTGGGTACTGAAGGATTTGGTATTTACTCCAGTCTCTTAGTCTTATTTTGTTTACACCTGTTTTTAAAGAAATACTAAGCAGGCTTCCCAGCAGTGGTTTTACCATGCTAATCCTAGTAGTGGATTTCAAGCCTAAAGCCAGGACTTCCTTCTCTCTCCCTCTACCAAGTGGGAAACTTGTCTTTCAGAATTGGGCTGCTTGGAGGGGTGATGTGAGCAACTCTTTTCTTCCTGCTTCTTCAATGTGCCTTTTCTTTTTGTTATATTAAAACTAGACACTATAATCTCTCCCCTGATTTCCTTAGTTCTTGTGAAGGTAGTTTGGTACCTGAATAGCTCTGCAGATTAATACTTTACTATGCCAAACCTTCCAACTTATGACTATAGTCTCTCCATTTAAGTTTTCTTCAATTTCTTTTTTTAACCATACATTTCCTGTGTACATGTTTGTTAGATTTATACCAAAATATCTCATGCTCATAATACTAAATGACAGCACCTTTCCCCCCATAATCTTACTAACACAGGAAGTTATATTTTTTGCTATCTAGTAAGTGAAAGTTTTCAGTATATTTTAGTTTGATATACAAATGAATTGACATTTTAAGTATTCAAGTCTATCAGTTCTTTCCTTTTTGTCTTTCAGATTTGTTTCTTGTGTAGCAAAGTCTTCTCTGGTTCAACATTATATAAATATTTATTTGAATTTTTCTATAAGATTTATAATTTCATTTTTACTTTTAAATTATTTGTCTGGAATTTATTTTGTTTTTTATATCAACATCTAAACATCTTCACCAAGGGATTATCCAGTTATTCTAATACCCTTTATTGGTTTTCATTATCTACTCTTTGAAATGATATCTTTAGCATATTTACTTGAGTTTGTGTTCTCTCTAATTCCATTCCATTGATCTGTTTGTCAATTCCAACATAAGTAGTGCGTTATTTATATTGTTATGGCTTTGTAATACATTGATTGACTCTTTATTCATCTCTTACAAAATACTGCTGATTATTTTTATACATTGATGCTTTCAGGTGAGGTATAGAAGAGTTTTAGACGTTTTCAAAAATAGCCCACAGGGATTAATTTAGGGAGAATTCACAGATTTTACAACATTGAAAATTTCATGCCAATTATGGTATGCCTCTTTAGATACCTGGTCTTTTCTGTTAATTTTAATTTTTAAAAACTTGTCTTTATCTTGGCCTCCCTAACTTAAAATGTTTTTCTTGGGCACTGAACATTTTTTAAACTGTTATATATTGACCTTTTCCCTCTAATTTAAAATTGGATTGCTTGTGTATTGAGAAGGCAATCAATACTTTTTATGTATTATATTTTACTTGTCCACTTTGCTGAATTTAGTCATTACTTAACTGTTGAATTTAATGTGATTATACCTTATTTAGAATATATGTATCTTTATTCCTAAATAAGAATACTTTGTGAACTTTTGGTGAAAGATACTTTCATTACTAAGTTGGTACCAAAGTTGCTTTAGCTTCTTAATAGGATTAGAGAAATTTTCTTTCATTACTAATGATAACACGGGAATTATATTTTCTTTGAAGAACTTGCCCATGAACCCACTGATGCATGCCATTATATATAAGATTCTTTGAGAACTTTTTCTGATACCACTAATGGTTATTGTCTTAATAAGATATTTTTACCCTTCTTGATCAATTTCATAATATATAGTTTCCAAAAATATCCATTTTATGGATATTTTCATAGTTATTGTCATAGATTGTACATGCTATTTTTTTTTGGGATTGGGGATTGAACTCAGGTCCTTGAGCTTGCACAGCAGGTGGCAAAACCACTGAGCTAAATCCCTGGCCTCGTACATGGCATTGTTTTATATCCCTTGTAATGATTCCATTCTTAATTTATATTAGTATACATTTTTAGTACATAATTATTACATTATTGTGGGGAATTGCTGCATGTACATAACATCTCAATTCTTTTTTTTCCCCTTCCCCTTCACCCCCTTTTTGCCAGTATCAGATTCATTTATTCATAAGTCCTTTTATAAAGTTAATTATCATACATACAGATTAACAACCAGACTAATAGCCCCAAAATTTATAAAACACATAAAACAATTATACTAAATCAAGGAATCACTTCTCGGCCTTTTGGGTAAGATCAAGTGTATATAAAATCAAGGTACATTTTTAGATATATTGTCCATGCTGGTTTATAATAACTTTTTTTCTTTTTTCCTATTATCTTTTATTTTGTACTTTCTCATATAAGAGAAAACATGCAATATTTAAGCTCACATGTCTGATTTACTTCACTTAACATTATGGTCTCAAGGTGTATCCATTTTCCAACACATGATTCAAGTTTATCCTTCATGGCAGAGTACTACTCCATTGTGTATAAATGCCACATTTTCATCTGCTGATGGACATATAGATTGCTTCCAAGATTTAGCTATTATGAATTGTGCCGGTATAAACTTGGATATGCATACATCACTGTGCTTTAACTCTTTGGGGAAGATACCTAGAAGGGAGGAATAGCTGGGTCAAATGGAATTTCCAGTTGTAGCTTTTTGAGGAATCTGCATACTGATTTCCATAGTGGTTGTACCAGTTTACATTCCCAGCAACAATGGAGAAAGGTTACTCCTCCCTATCCCCCAGCCTTGTCAGCATTTGTTATCATAGATTAATTTCTTGATGATAGCCATTCTT
This sequence comes from Heterocephalus glaber, assembly GCF_053883595.1. Taxonomy (NCBI): domain Eukaryota; kingdom Metazoa; phylum Chordata; class Mammalia; order Rodentia; family Bathyergidae; genus Heterocephalus; species Heterocephalus glaber. The sequence continues at coordinate 2,311,040 of NW_028258339.1, read as the reverse complement.
TCTGGAGGAAGATGGAATCTCAGTGTTGTTTCAATTTGAATTTCTCGAATAGCCAGTGATTTTGAATATTTTTATCATGGATCTATTGGCTGTTTGTATTTCTTCATCTGAAAAATGTCTGTTCATTTCACATGCTCATTTTCCATTGGATCTTTAAATTTGGGGATGTCCAACATTTTTTAGTTTTTTATATATTCATATTGGTTCTTTATCTGAGAAGTAGCTGGCAAAAATGTTTCCAATTGTGTAGGTTATCTTTTCACTCTGTTGGTGGTTTCTTTTGTTGTGCAGAAGTTTTTTAATTTGATGTGATCCCATTTGTTGATTTGGGGTATTATTTCTTGTGCAACTGGTGTTCTGTTCAGAAAGACTTCACTTACGCCCATGTTTTCAAGTGTTTTACCTATTTTGTCTTCCAGCAGATTGTTTCTGTTCTAATGTTTACATCTTTGATCCATTTTATTTTTAGTTTAGTACATAGTGATAAGACATTGGTCTAGGTTCAATCTTCAGCATGTGGATAGCCAGTTTGCCCAGCACCATTTGTTAAAAGAGGCTATCTTTCCTTTAGTGAAAGGATTTGACCCCTTTGTCACAGATAACATAGCTGAGTGTTCCAGAATTTGTTTTTGCATCCTGTATTCTGTTCCACTAATCACAAATCTGTTTTGTTTTTTTTTGTTTTTTGGGGTTTTTTTTGCCAATATGATGCTATTTTTATCACTGTAACTTTGTAGTATAACTTGAAGTCCAGGATTGTGATGGCCCTGCCTTGCCCTTGTTGCCCAGAATTGCTTTTACTATTCTAGGTCTCTTCTGGTTCCATAGGAATTTTAAGATTGCTTTCTCTAGTTCTGTAAGGAATGATATTGGTATTTTGATTGGGATTACATTAAATCTGTATACAGTCAAATCTTGGATTGTGAGTAACTTGGTCTGTGAGTGTTCAACAAGACAAGCAAACATTTCTAAGAAATTTTATCTTCATAAACGAGTGATATTTTGCAATACGAGTAGTATATCATGCCTAATGTCACATGATCACACCTGCTTCTTGCTCTACTTTGATATACATGTGCTTTGGATTGCAAGCAGAACGAATTAATCTCATAAACCAAGGATTTACTGTAACAGTTTTGGAAGTATGGCCATTTTGACTGTATGGGTTCTGCCTACCCAGGAATAGGAGATAGCTTTCCATTTTCTGATATCCTCTTTTATCTCCTTTTTTACGGTACAATAGTTTTCATTGTAGAGGTCTTTCACTTCCTTGTTAGGTTAATTCCTAAGTATTTCATTTTTTCTTGATGCTATTGTGAAAGTATTATTTCCTTCATTTTTATCTCAGTGAGTTTGTTATATGCAGGAATGCTATTGCTTTTTGAGTGTTGATTTTGCATCCTGTTGTACTACTGAATTTGGTTATTAATTCTGACATTGTTTTGGTGGAGTTTTGGGGTCTTCTATAAAGATGATCATGTCATCTGCAAATAATGATAATTTAACTTCTTTTTCTATCCATATCCTTTTTATTTCTTTCTGTTGCCTAATTGCTCAAGCTAATGTTTCAAGAACTATATTGAACGAGGGTGGTGACAATGGACATCTTTGTCTTCTTCTTGATTTTAGAAGGAAAACTTTTAGCTTCTTTTCATTTAGTATGATACTGACCATTGGTTCGTCATAGGTGGCTTTTATCAGATTGCAATAAAGATCTATTTCTATTTTCTTAAGGGTTTTAATTATGAATGGATGTTGGATTTTGTCCCATACGTTTTCTGCATCTGTGGAGATGATCATGTAATTATTGCTCTGGCTTCTGTTTATATGGTTTATTACATAATGGATTTGAGAATGTTGAACCATTCCTGCATCCCTGGAATAAATCCCATTTGGTCATAGTGTATGATCTTTTTGATGATTTGCTGCATTATGTTTTCCAGTATGTTTTTCAGTATTTATGTATCTATGTTCATTAAAGAGATTGTCCTGGAGTTCTTTTTTATGGTTGGATCCTTTTCGGGTTTTGGAATTAAAGTAATGCTTATCGCTTCTCGGCCTTTTGGCTAAGATCAAGTGTAAAGTAATGCTTGCTGCCAGAAATGACTTTTTAAAAATTAATTTTATTGGTACATTCTAGGTATATAATATGACATTCAGCATGGGAAAATTGTACCTTTACATAATATATCTTGGTTCTTATTTTTTCCCCATTCCCCTGCCTTCCCTTCAATGCCTCCACTGCTCCCTATTTACAAAGACTTAGTTTCCATTTTTTTCATTTTCTCATATTAATTTTATTCCCTTCTTTCCTTTCCCCTACCCCTCCCACTTCCCCTTCCCTTTTGCACATTTTCTTCCTATTTCACATTATCTATTATACATTTTGATCCTAATTTACACTTTCAGTTTCTCACACCAGAGAAGCTATTTGGTATTTACACATGTCTGTCCTATTTATTTCACTTAAGAGTATTGCTTCAATGTGCATCCATTTAGCTATAAATGTCTCTAATTTCTCATTCTTTATGGCTGAGTAGTACTCCATTTTATATAAAAAAAAACCACATCTTCTTGATCCAGTCTCCAGTTGATGGGCAATTGGATTGTTTCCACATTTTAGCTATTACAAACTGTGCCTCTATGAACATGGGTGCACATATATCACTGTGGTATGATTCTTTTGGGAAGATAGCCAGCAGGGAAGTAGCTAGGTCAAATGGGACCTCGAATCCTAGTTTTTTGAGGTATCTCCATACTGATTGCCACAGTGGTTACAACAGTCTACAATCCCACCAACAGTGAAGAAGGGTTCCTTTTTCCCCAAAGCCGCACCAGCATTTGTTATTGGTTGATTTCATGATAACAGCCATTCTTTCTGGAGTGAGGTGGAATCTCAGTGTTATTTTCATTTGCATCTCTTGAATGACCAATGATATTGAACATGTTTTCATGTATTTCTTTGGTATTTCTACTTTTTTATCTGAGAAATGTCTGTTCATTTCAAAGGCCCATGTTTGGATTGGATCTTTAAATTTGGGAGATGGGATTTTTTAAGTTCTTTATAGATTCTAGATAGTAGACCTTTGTCTGAGGAACAGCTGGTAAATTTTTTTTTCCACGCTGGGACTTGTCTCTTCACATTGTTGGTGGTTTCTCTTGCTGTGCAGAAGCTTTTTAATAAGAAGAGATCCCACTTGTTGATTCTTTGTGTTAGTTCATGTGCAACTGAGCTTTTGTTCATGAAATCTTTTCCTACACTAGTGTTTTCACGAGTCCTACCTAACCTCTCTTCCGAACGATTTAGTGTTTCTATTTGAATGTTTAGATCTTTGATCCACTTCGATTTTAGTTTAGTGTATAGTGAGGGATATAGGTCTAGTTTTAATTTTTGGCAAGTTGAAAACCGTTTATTTCAACACCATTTATTAAAGAGGCTATCTTTCCTCTAGTGGGGGTTTGGCTCCTTTGTTGAAGATGAGGTGGCTGAGTGTATCTGGAGTTGTTTCTGCATCTTCTAATCTGTTCCACTGATCCTCACACGTGTTTCTTTGCCAGTACCATGCTGTTTTTATCACAGTAGCTTTGTAGTATAGTTTCAAGTTGTGGATTGTGATACCCCCTACCTTGTCTTTGTTGCCTAGAATTGCCTTTGCTATTCTAGGTCTCTTCTTGTTCCAAATGAATTTTTGGATTGTTTTCTCAAGGTCTGTGAAGTATGCTATTAGAATTCCAAAAGGATTGCATTGAATATATATAGTAGTTTTGGAAGTATGGCCATTTTCACTGTATTGGTTCTTCCTACCCAGGAGAAAGGGATGTCTTTCCATTTTCTGATATCCTCTTTGATCTCTCTTTTCAGAGTGCTATAGTTTTCAGAGAAGAGGTCTTTGATTTCTTTTGTTAAGGTTGATTCCTAAGTATTTCAGTTTTTTGGATGCTATTGTGAAAGGAATTGTTTGCCCTATTTCTGTCTCAGTGAGTCTGTTAGAACTGTATTTCTCAAGGGCAAAAAAATCATATCAATTTTGGTTTAATAACTTATATAATTTATATGCTAATTTATTTTTTCTGCTTCACTAACCAAAGACTAGGAACATTGTGTTAACCACCTACAATTATTGTAGTTTCTACACTTTCTCTTGACATTTTTCTTCTCTACTGTCTCACTTTAACTTCCCTCATGTAATTTTTTAAAGTACAAAATTAATGTTTGCAATCAATTTATGTTTATGTATTTGTGTATATTTTTATGTGTGTATGTATATATAAAATCAGCCCTTTTCTCCTGCTTGAAGAAAATCTGACAAATTTAATAAAATTTACTTGAGCAAGAAAATATTCTTGTGACTAGGCAGCATTCTAGAACCAGCATGTTTAGAATACCTAATCCCCCTGCATATACGGGTTTTATTTATAGCCAGAGACAAGGAAGTGACCTACAGAAAAAATCTTATTGGCCACAGGTGGCATTTACCTTAAGAGGTCATATTTTGGCACCTTTTGTCCTCTGATTCGCTGGAGGTTCAACTTGTATGATTGAGATTCAGTTACTTAGTTACAAGGGTTAGGTTACTACTTGCTTGTGTATCAAGAAAGTTGTAGTTCCCAGAGGCCACTTTGGTCTAAACTTACTGTTCAAGTACAGAGGCTGGTTTAGCCCAAGTTTATTTTGTTTCAACACTCTTCTTACTCTTTGGGGGTAACAACTCTAAATCATTTAGAGTATATTCTTCCAGACCCTTTTTGTATATCTTATCATTTTATTAATTTTTTGACTGTCTTTAAAATATTATATAAGTAATACATTAATGTGTACATATACTTACATATAGTACATAGAGAAATGTAGCTTTTTTTGTCTTTCCCAGTACCAGGGATCAAACTCAGAACCTTGTGCTTGCAAGGCAGGCACAACACCACTGAGCTAAATCCCTGGCCCTGGAAATAGTTTTTTTTGTAGTACTGGGGATTGAATCCAGGGCCTTTGTACTGAACTGTCCGCCCCCCAGCCCCTTTTTCCTTTTTATTTTGAAGCAAGACCTCTTTAAGTCACTAAGTTGCCTAGATTGAGCTTGAATTTGTGATCCTCTTGCTTCTTCCTGAAGTACAGCTTTTTTATGGGTGTGGATTTTATGATATTTTTGTTTTTTGAGTGGATACTTAGATGGTAGTCATTATCTTTTATCTGCATGAGTTCTTCTCATCTGGTTATTACCATATAATATTCCTTTGGACAGTGTGGTGTGCAGAGTGAAATATCCATACCTTAATTCCCAGAACCTGTGGATTTGTTACCTGACATAGTAAATCAGCTAATTTACTATGCTAATCAGCTGAATTTAAGCCAGAGGAGCTATCCTAAACTATGATGAGCCCAGTGTAATCACAAAGGTCCTTATATGTGGAATAGGGATATAGAGGGTTATGTAACAAGAAAGATTAGGCTAGTTATTGCTGGCTTTGAAGGTGGAAGAAGCTACAAATCAAGGAAGCTAGAAAAAGCAAGAAAATGGATTCTCTGCTAGAACCTCCAGAAAGGAACACAGCCCTGCTGACTCTTTGACTTTTAGCTCAGGGAAGCCCATTTTGGATTTCTGACATCCAGATCTATAATCTAATAAATTTATGTTGCTTTAGGCCATTGAGTTTATGATAATTCATTATAGCAGTAATAGGAAACTAGTGCAGATTTCTGAGAAAATCAAGGCCATATTCCAGGAACAGATAGAACTTCTTGGTAGTTTTGTGATCAGAAACTTAATATGTGTATTGCTGAACTGTTTTATTCAACCATCTTCTGATAACCATTTGCCTATACAAATATACATCCATTTCTCCAGTGCATCTCATTGGTCACCTAAGGTTCCAGTCAATAAAAGTAGCCTGTACAAGAGAAGACCCAATGAAGTGAAGACAGAAAGGATGATTTCATCCAAGATGAAAAATTTTCTGTTAAAACCCTTACAAGAGAGACTGGGCTGTATTTGTTTTTTGTAAAGCAGGAACTAAATATTTTATGGAAATGATAGAGAATATTCATGCATTAGTTGAGGTGTTGAAGTAGGGTAGCTTTTATTGTTCTTGAATCTTACTGAGGGGCTGGGAGGAAGAAGTATCACTGAGGATTGATGGACTCTTTGTGTATAAATGTGAAGTGTAACTCAGACTGTGTTTGCCAAGCTGTGCATTCTGACTGTGGGGATGCTACACCTTTCATATAAAGTCATTATCTACTATTATATGTGTGTTTGAAGAATTGCATTCACCCAAAGGTACCCTTTTTTTTTCCCCCGGTACCGGGGATCAAACTCAGGTCCTTGCGCTTGTGAGGCAGGCAGCAGAACCACTGAGCTAAATCCCCGGCCCAATCAAAGGTACCCTTTTTAAAAAAAAAATCTACAAAGATGCTGTGTTGGGCCAGCATAAACTATGAGACTAGGACTATAGCAGAAAGTTTCTTCGAGTCACAGAAGCCAAGACAGTGATAAATTAGAAAAAAAATTAGAAAAAGAAAAGAAGAGGGTTATATTCCTAATTCTTTAATCCTACTCTGGCTTCTCTTATCCTGCAGTTGTCTTCCAAATTGTGCTATTGGTACTTGCCCCCTGTCTTAGTTACTTTCTCATTGCTGGAACACAGTACCTGACACCTATGAGATAGAGAAGGAAAGATATAATTTTAGCTCACAGTTTGTAGAGGTTTCTGTACATAATCAGTTGACTCTAAGGCAAGGCAGCATGGCAGAGGGGCATTGTAGAGGAGAAAGTCTATGGCAGGTCAGGCAGAAAACAAGAAGCAGCAGCATCGGTCCTCCCTTTCCCTTTTATCCCATTCAAGCTATAAGCCTATTGATGGGTGCCGCCCAGAATGGGCCTTCCCATTATCTACACCCAGAACTATGCTAATCCAATCAGTGAACTAATTTAGTTATCATCCTTAATCCATATTCACACACTCTAGAACCAGCCACCTCTGAAAAGCCCCACCTATGAGTGCATGAGGCTTTAGGGGGCACATCTAGATACAAGCCATAATACTCCCTGTCAGTATATTCTAATAGTATATCTAACTGGGAAAAGGAACAAATAAATCAATATACTAATAAACAAATCTGTGTAGTTTAGAGTTAAATAAACATGATCTCTTTTAACAGTTTACTGTAAAAGTTAGTAGTAAAAGGAGGGAAGCAAGAATCTATGTATTAGAGATTAAGGAAAGAGAGTGTGTCCACTCAAGATGCTCAAAGAGAAAGCAGAGTGTCTCTCTGGCTTGGAAGACTTGTCATCTATCCAAATATGTAAGGACAGATAATGCCAAGGTCCTCAAAGGCATGGGAGATATGCATAGGCACCTTACCCATCAGCTTCTGCATGACTAGCAGAGTCCCAGTTGGCCAGGACCATCCTTGTTGCCATAGATGGTTCAGGTAGTGAGATCTATCTGGAGATGGGCTCCATACACTATCCACATTCTTGTCCTCTTTTTGTATTCCTCCAGATGAGCTTTAATATGAGTCATGAGACTCTGTACTTGGCAGTGAAACTGGTGGATCACTACCTGATGAAGGAACTGTGCAGGAAGGACAAGCTGCAACTCCTTGGTTCAACTGCCTTTCTCATTGCAGCAAAGTTTGAGGTGAGTCTTGTGTCCTTAAGGTGTGGAGAGAATTAACATAATCAGGATTTCATTCCAAACAGATAATTAATACATATATGTATTTGTATGCACACACACACGTACACATGTACATGTATGCACATATTCTGTGTATATGTGTCTATCTGTGTTTATCCAATTATAGATACAAATAATATTTTCCTATCAAATTTTTTGTTTAACTCAAAGCTGGTACTGGTTGGCAGTGGTGGTGTATTTGTTTTCTGGCATCAGCAGAATTCTTTAATTTCCTCTTTGAAGAGATGTTATGTGTATATGTCCTAATTAAATGGGTAGTTTTTTTTAAAAAACCTCCTTCTTCCCCATGATTTTCTGCACCTCCTCCTTTTCTTGTACCACCTCCATCCCCATTTCGTGGTGTCTTGTTCTGTATATATAACGAAGCATTTCCAAACCATGGTGCTAGAGACATTCAAGAGAAAGTGACTTGGTAGAGGAGGCAGTGAGTCAAATGATCCAGGTGAAATAGTTATTTTTGAAGTAGTGGTATAAATGCCAGTAGCTAGTCTTTTCTTCATTACTATAATCCCTCTAGCTAACTTTTCTGATTCTTTCCCTTTTCCTAGGTGTTAACTGATCTTGTTCAACTCCCCTTTTTTCTTTATTCAGTGATGGTTATATGAAAACTTAGGGTTTGAGAGCAGAGAAGTAGCAACTTTGTTGAGATCAAATAATTTTAGAACTGTGGTTTTGTTTAATTGTGTGCTGGTATTAGAGCTTAGATCTAAAATGTTCCTTAAATATCTCACATGTGGAAGTGAGCATGGTTAGGGTGAATGAGTTACTGGGAACACGACTTGGAAGGCTGTATTATCATTCCTTGCTCCTGCCTTCTCTCTGCTTCCTGGCTGCCATACAGTGAACAGTTTTCCCGTTATGCCGTTCTACCATACCATTTCTGCTTTGGAGCCAGCTGGCCATGAACTGGATCTAGTGACATTTTGAGCCAAATAAATCTCTCCTCCTTTAAATTGTGGGTGTTGGGTATTTTGTTCCAGCAACAGAAAAGTGACTAATAGAGAAAATTGACAATAGGAGTGAGGTCATTGCTTTGACTAGACCTGGCTATGCTGTTTAAAACTCTTTGGAAATGGTTTGTGAGAGGGATTGGGGATGATTTGGAGACATGGGATAGAGAAGTTCTGAAATGCCGTAAGCATAGATTGATGGGAAATTCTGGTTGGAGCTAGGGAGACCAGAATACTAACAGGAATGTGCACAGACACCCTACCGAGGTCCCCAGTCGCGTGGAACACGCCGAATCAGCCCTCTGCAGACAGGCAGGTCTGTGCACGCCCTACCAAGGTCCTGAGTTGCGCGGAAGATGCCGAATCACCTCCCTGCAGACAGGCAGGTCTGCCCACACCCTACCGAGGTCCCCAGTCACACGGAACACACGCCGAATCAGCCCACTGCAGACAGGCAGGTCATGAGTCCCACAGAACACGCCGAATCAGCCCGCTGCAGACAGGCAGGTCTGTGCACGCCCTAACGAGGTCCTAAATTGTGCAGAAGACACCGAATCACCCCGCAGCAGACAGGCAGCCACCTGATTCCACACTACAAAGACGCAGAGGACACCAGACCACCATACCAAGGTACTGAGTCCCACTGTTCCCAGCCCAGAGGTAGGGGCTTCTGAGCCGTCGTCCCACTGCTCCTGGTCCAGAGGAAGGGGCTTCCCAGCCACCATCCCTCCCATCGCTCCCGGCCCAGAGGGAGGGGCTTCTGAGCCACCATCCCACTGCTCCTGGTCCAGAGGAAGGGGTTTCCCAGCCACCATCCCTCCGGCTGCTCCCAGCCCACAGGAAAGGGCTTTTGGGTCACCATCCCTAACCCTGCTCCCGGCCCCTGTCCCACCTCACCCACCTCAGAGGAGGTAATCAGTGCAGGTGCTAACAGCCCCCCACCCCAGTCGAAATGAGAAAACATGTAAATAAGTCTCAAAACCAGACTTCCAGATCACCTACAGCAACCCCAAAGGAAAATGAGACAGAACACTCTGATACTCAACCACCTGGACCCACTGAACTGGCAACAAAAGGGGATCTGGAAAAAATGAAATCAGAAATAATTTCTCAGAAAACGGGAGAAATTGTGCCCCTAGTGCAAGACATGATGAATAAATCTAGAGAGGAGCTCAGGAACATGATGGAATCCCAACATAAGAAGCAAATGGAATCCATAAAACAGATGCAAATAGATTTCCAAGACATGAAAAACTCCACTGAAAGTCTACACAGCAGAATGAGCCAATGTGAGGACAGAATTTCAGATATAGAAGATAAGATTGCAATTAGTGACCAGGAAAAGAAAAATTGCTTCAAAATTATAAGGGAACATGAGAAATCAATCCAGCAGCTGCTAGATGATGCAAAGAAGAATAACATAAGACTGATTGGGCTCAATGAAGAAACAGGAGGGAGTGCAGATGACATAAAAAATGTCTTCACAGAAATAATGGCAGAAAACTTCCCAAGCAGGGGAAAAGAGCTTGACATACAGATAAGTGAGGCATATAGGACTCCAAATAGCCTTGATCAAAAAAAAATTACACATAGGCATATAATTGTTAAGATTCCAGAAGCACAACAGAAGAACAAAGTTCTCCAAGCAGTCAGAGAAAAGAAACAAATCACATACAACGGAAAGCCCATGAGAATCACAGCAGACTTCTCAACACAAACCATCAAGGCAAGAAGAGCTTGGAGTGACATATTCCAAGCCCTAAAAGAAAACAGCCTCCAACCCAGATTGATTTACCCCTGCAAAAGTATCTTTCAAAATGGATGGAGAAATGAGACACTTTCATGACAAAGAGCACTTTAGGAACTTCATGAATACCAAACCAGCACTCCAAAGAATTTTACACAATATCCTAGGAACAGACATGGAGGATCACAAACCCAGAAAGCAAAGCAGAATGAACCCATCTGGCATGACAAGAAATTAAATGTAAAGAGGGAGAACCCAACAAAAAGAAAAAGTCATGGCAATGACAAGTCAATACATTTCAGTTATAACCATCAACGTTAATGGTCTCAATTCACCAATCAAAAGAAATAGACTGGCAGAATGGGTCAAGAAGCAAAATCCAACAATATGCTGCATACAAGAAACACACTTAATTCAAAAGGAAACTCATAGACTGAAAGTTAAAGGGTGGAAAACAATACTCCATGTGACAGGAACCTGAAAAAAAGCAGGAGTGGCTATCCTCTTGGCAGATCAAGTAGATTTCAAACCAACACTGATTAAGAGAGATGAAGAAGGACACTACATCCTTGTAAAGGGAAGAATCCAAGAGGAAGAGATGACAATCATAAATATCTATGCACCAAACACTAGTGCACCCAACTATATAAAACAAATACTAACGGACATGAAAAGTCATATGTGCACTAATACAATTGTAGTGGGGTACATCAACACCCCACTGTCACAAATAGATAGATCAACTATACTAAAAATAAGTAGTGAAATACTAGAACTCAATCGAACTCTTGAACAAATGAACTTAACAGATGTTTACAGAGTTTTCCACCCCACAAAATCAGAATACACATTCTTCTCAGCTGCACATGGGTCATTCTCCAAAATAGACCACATACTCACACATAGAACATGTTTAAGTAAGTGCAAAGGAATTGAAGTTATCCCCTGTATATTATCAGACCATAGTGTGATGAAATTGGAGATCCAAAGCAAAAGAAACTCAAAAAATGTCATAACACATGGAAATTGAACAACACACTTCTGAATAACCAATGGGTCATAGAGGAAATTAAAGAAGAAATCAGACAGTTCCTTCAATTCAATGACAATGACAATACAACATATTGGAATCTGTGGGACACAATGAAAGCAGTCTTATGAGGGAAATTCATAGCAGTGAATACACATATTAGGAAAACAGAGCAAGCCCAATTAAACAACCTGATGCCGAACCTCAAGCTTCTAGAAAAGGAAGAGCAGGACAACCCCAGAGCTCCTACAAGGGAGGAAATTATAAAGATCAGAGGAGAAATCAATGCAATGGAGACTAAGAGAATGATATAAAAAGTCAATGAAGCCAAGAGTTGGTTCTTCGAAAGAATCAACAAAATTGACAAACCCTTAGCCAACCTTATCAGAAAAAAGAAAGAAAAGACCCAGATCCATGCAATTAGAAATGAAAAGGGTGAAATTACAACAGGTCCAGCAGAAATCCAAATGATCATCAGTACGTACTTCCAGAACCTATACGCCAATAAGATGGACAACACAGAAGAAATGGACAGATTCCTAGATACATATGAATTACCAAAGTTGAACGAAGAAGACCTAAAAATTCTGAACAACCCAATATCAACCAATGGAATTGAAAACGTAGTTAAAAACTTATCACCTAAGAAATGCCCGGGCCCTGATGGCTTCACTGCTGAATTCTACAAGACATTTAGAGAGGAACTGCTGCCACTGCTGTTTAAACTCTTCAATGAAATTGAAAGGGAAGCCATACTCCCAAATTCATTCCTGGCAGCAAGCATCACCTTGATCCCCAAAGCAGAGAAAGACCCAACTGAAAAAGAGAACTATAGGCCAATCTCACTAATGAACATAGATGCAAAAATCCTTAATAAGATACTGGCAAACAGAATGCAGAAGATCGTCAAGAAGATCATACACCCTGATCAAGTGAGATTCATCCCAGGGATGCCGGGATGGTTCAATATACGCAAATCAGTCAATGTAATACACTATATCAATAGAGCCAAGGACAAAAAACATATGATTATCTCCATAGACGCAGAAAAAGCATTTGACAAAATCCAACATACATTTATGATAAAAACCCTACAAAACATTGGAATAGATGATCTCTACCTCAAACTGATAGAAGCCATCTCTGAAAAACCAATAGCCAATATCATACTAAATGGTCCAAAACTGAAATCCTTCACACTCAAATCAGGAACAAGACAAGGATGTCCACTATCACCACTCTTGTTCAATATAGTTCTGGAAACAGCCATGGCAATTAGACAAGAGAAAGAAATAAAACGAATAAAGATAGGAAAAGAAGAAGTCAAATTGTCATTATTTGCAGATGACATGATGCTCTATATAGAAGACCCCAAGAACTCCACCAAAAGTCTTCTAGACTTAATAACCAAATTCAGTCAAGTAGCTGGTTACAAGGTCAACACACAAAAATTAGTAGCTTTCCTCTACACGAATGACAGACTCACTGAGAGAGAAATAGGGCAAATAATTCCTTTCACAATAGCATCCAAAAAACTGAAATACCTAGGAATCATACTAACAAAAGAAATCAAAGACCTCTTCTCTGAAAACTATGGCACTCTGAAAAGAGAGATTGAAGATGATATCAGAAAATGGACAGACATCCCCTGCTCCTGGGTAGGAAGGATTAATATAGTGAAAATGGCCATACTTCCAAAACTGCTATATAGATTTAATGCAATTCCAATTGAGATCCCAGCAGCATACTTCATAGACCTTGAGAAAACAATCCAAAAATTCATTTGGAGCAAGAAGAGACCCAGAATAGCAAAAGCAATTCTAGGTAACAGAGACATGGCAGGGGGTATCACAATCCCCAACCTACAACTATACTACAAAGCTATTGTGATAAAAACAGCATGGTACTGGCAAAGAAACAGACTTGAGGACCAGTGGAACAGATCAAAAGATGCAGAAACAATGCCAGACACACTCGGCCATCTCATCTTTGACAAAGGAGCCAAACACCCTCACTGGAGGAAAGATAGCCTCTTTAATAAATGGTGCTGGAAAAATTGGGCTTCAACTTGCCAAAGGTTAAAACTAGACTTATATCTCTCATCATGCACTAAACTAAAATCAAAATGGACTAAAGATCTAAATATTAAAATAGAAACTCTGAACCAGTTGGAACAGACGTTAGGTAGAACCCTTGAAGACATTGGTGTAGGAACAGATTTTATGAACAAAACCTCAGTTGCCCGTGAACTAGCACAAGCAATCAACAAATGGGACCTCTTCTTATTAAAAAGCTTCTGCACAGCAAGAGAAACCACCAGCAGTGTGAAGAGACAACCCACAATGTGGGAAAAAATCTTCACCTGCTCTTCCTCAGACAAAGGTCTACTATCTCGAATCTATAAAGAACTTAAAAAGATCAGACCTCCCAAATTTAAAGACTCAATCCAAAAATGGGCATCTGAAATGAACAGACATTTCTCAGACAAAGAAGTAGAAATAGCAAATAAATACATGAAAAAATGTTCAACATCACTGGTCATTCGAAAGATGCAAATGAAAACAACTCTGAGATTCCACTTCACTCCAGAAAGAATGGCTGCTATCATGAAATCAACCAATAAGAAATGCTGGCAGTGCTGTGGGGAAAGAGGAACCCTGCTCCACTGCTGGTGGGAGTGTAGACTGGTGCAACCACTGTGGAAATCAGTACAGAGATACCTCAAAGAACTAGGACTGGAAGTCCCATTTGACCCCACTATTGCACTGCTGGGGATCTTCCCCAAAGAATTAAAAGAATCATACCACAGTGATATATGTGCACCCATGTTCATAGCAGCGCAGTTTGTAATAGCTAAAACTTGGAAATAGCCCAAATGCCCATCAACTGGAGACTGGATAAAGAAAATGTGGTTTTTTTATAAAATGGAGTACTACTCAGCCAAAAAAAATGAGAAATGAGAGACATTTATAGCTAAGTGGATGCACATTGAGGCAATACTCTTAAGTGAAATAGATAGGACACACATGTGTAAATACCTAATAGTTTCTCTGGTGTGAGAAATTGAAAGTGTAAATAAGGACTAAAAGGTATAATAGGTAATGTGAAATAGGAAGAAAAGCGGCAAAGGGGAAGGAAGTGGGAGGGCTAGGGGGAAGGGTAGAAGAGAATGGGATTAATATGAGAAAACGGAAAAATAGGAAGAAAATCTTTGTAAATAGGGAAGAATGGAGGGGTTGAAGGGAGGGCTGGGCAAGGGTGAAACATAAGAACCAAGAGAGACTATGTAAAGGTGCAAATTTCCAATGATGAATGTCATTATACTGTATACCTAAAATGTACCAATGATTAGAATGAATAATCGTTAATGTAAAATAGGAAGAAAAGGTCCAAAGTGGTAGGGGTAGTGGGAGGGGCAGGGGAAAGGAAAGAAGGGAAAGGAAAAAATGCTGAGAAATGGAAAAAATGGAAATAAAGTCTTTGTAAATAGGGAAGCGTGGAGGGGGTGAAGGGAGGGCTAGGAATGGGGAAAAAATAAGAACCAAGATGCATTATATAAAGGTACAATTCCCAATGAGAAATGTAATTGTGTTGTATACCTACAATGTACCAATAAAGGAATTTAATACAAAAAAAAAGAAACAAAAAAACAGGAATGTGCACAGTAAAGACCAAACTCAAGGTTCCAGTTGCGAACAAGAACTCCACTGGTAGACTAGAGGCTATGTGTGTTATACTCTGGCAAAAATTTCGTCCACATTTTGCCCATGTCCTGAGATCTTGTGGAAGATGAAGATTAAGGCTGACAGACTAATTTGGAAGAGGAAATTTCAAAGCAGCTCAAAGTTGAGGCTGCAGCATAGGTACTGCTGTCTACTTTTAGCCAGATCTGTACTGAGAATCAGGAGCAAACTTCAGAGCTGAATGATTTTAAAAAATTTTATTAATACATTTGTATATACATAATGATGACATTCATGATAGGGACTTTGTAAGGTTTGCAGTTTTGCCAGAGAGGAAGTGGTTACAAAGTTGGGGCAAAAGAGAACATGATTGCCAAAAAGATTCATATTAAAAAGAAGCCAAGTATTTTGTACAAGGACAAAAAGAAAGATATTTTAAGGGCAACTCAGAAATCAGCAAGACCCCAACCATCCTAGGCTCAAGGGTACAACACTGTAAATCTTTCATTTGAGAGGAGTGTCCCTGGAATGCCTGCTTATTCAGGATTGCCTAGGGAAGTATATACCTGAGTTTGGGCATCCAGACACTCAGAAATTGCTAAACCATGGTCCAAGGGAGGCCAGCTACTGCTCAAGTTGGTGACTGATCTTGGTATATGGTGATAGTTTTTCAGGTATCCAGAATGCAAAAGTTATGGGATCACAGAGGCTACTGCTCAGATTTCAAAAGAAGGCCTAAGAGGCCAGGCAAAAATCTATGGCAGAGTCACAGTTCCTTCCAGGGGCCCATGAGAGGGCAATGCATAAAGCTGTGAGAGTGAAGGTGTAATGGAGACCCTAGGAAGTTGAAGATGCCATGAACATGGAATGCTGTGGAGGAATGCTGCTGTCAGTGAACGAATCCAGCCCAAGAAAGAAGCTATGTGGGCTGCAACCAATAAGGCCATAGGCTGCCCAAGCCCTTTGGAGCTCACATCTCACCAAAGTCTGCCCCTGGTGCTTGACATGCAGCTGTAGGATTTAATGTTTGACCTGCTGGCTTTCAGCCTTGCATTGGTCTGATTTCTTATTGTTCCTATATTCCTCCCTTTTGGAATGGGGATGTTTACCCTGTGCCGTTGTATGTTGAGAAGTGCTTAACTTTTTTATTTTTCTAGGAACTCACAGCTAAGAGTTTGCTTTGAGTCTCAGAGACTTTGGACTTGGACTTTTCAGCAGTGCTGGAACTGTTAAGACTTTGGCAACTCTTAGAGATGGACTAAATGCATTTTGCATAATAAGATGGACATGAGACTTTTGGGGGCCAGAGGTAGAATATTATTGTTTAGATATAAAATGTTCCCACAATGTCTCACTTCTACAGGTGTAACCTGGTTGAAAAGAATGGACCACTGAGTGCATGACTTGGAAGGGTGTATTCTTGTCCCTGGATCCTCTCTTCTCTGTCTGCTTTTTGGCTGCCATGTGTTGAATAGCTTTCCTCTGCCAAACTGTTCTGCTGTGCCCCATTTCTGCCTTGGAGATAGCTTACCATAGACTGAATCCACTGAAACTGTAAGCCAAAATAAACCTGTCTTCTATTAACTTGTGGGTGTTAGGTCTTTTGCCCCAGCAATGGACCATGCTTGTCACAATGAGAAGCTCATATACTGTCCTCCCCCTCCCTCCCCAACTTTCTCCCTCCCTCCCTCCCCTGCCAAACCCTTGTTACTTCTCTCTATACCTGTGCCCTCTCCTCTCCATCTCATGCCCCCTCATTCCTGCTCATGCTCATGGCTTATTCCTGGAGATATCAGCCTCAAAGTTGAACCTTGGTCAATAGAGAGAGGAAGGGTGAACAGAGGAAGAAGGGAAGGAAAGCGGGGGGTACTTCATAACAAATCTTAGAACCAGGGATATCTGTCATCTGGTGGCCAGGACAAAGAGCTCCTG